>NW_009700765.1:0-13533 GCF_000703405.1 Apaloderma vittatum | reverse complement strand
TCAGCAGGAGCTCCAAGAGAAGGAAGACGGTGGTGTCACTGTCAGAGCAGAGGAGTGGCCATCAGAGGCTCCGAGCTCTATATTCAGTTTTGCTATTGGGAAGGAAGCCTTTTTCATTGGTCTTCCAGCCTCCAAAGCAGTGACTGCACTACTTCTCAATCCTGTAGAGGAGTGCCGAGATGGTAGTCAAGTCTTTGTGAATTTAAAAGGCAGAAGTGCCTGTTATCCTTATGTGTCTCCACACTCAGCCTTTTTTCACATCCCTTACAATGCCTCTCCAGTACCTTCCTTTTGTTTCGCACCTAAATCCCTCTGGCTTCAGCTCCCATCAGGGAGGCTGATGGGAGAGCACTCTCTCCCCAGCAAGCAAGTTCAGCAGTAAACTTTGTAGGGCTTTACCAAAACAACAAAATTTCAATGGGAAGAGAGACAACTCGGAGTTACTATACTTTAAATAGTAGCACAAGTTACAGCGTGGACCTCACAAGCTATTATAAAACTATCACACCTAATTTTTCACTTTTATTAGTAGGCTCTGTGATCAGCAGACAGAAACAGCACTGACTTCCATGGCTGCACCACCCTGCCCAAACCGAATCCCTCCCTACCAATGTCTCTCGTGTGCAGCAGTGTCTCATGTCCTAAGAAATCCTTCACTTAGACAAACTGCTAATCTTTCCATGGTCAGCAATGGTTGATAAATTGTGTTCCCTTTATTTGCACCATTCTATAGTCATTATGAGGCTTGGTAAAGAACCTTCTGAAGAGCAAAATTAAGCCAGATCTAAGCTGCTTCAAAGTGCTGATTCAGCTTTTTGGTAGTTTACAGCTCAGAAGAAAACACAATTGTGTAACCTAAGAAGATACTGAAGGAAGACACTCCAAAGAGTGTTTAAAAAATAATAATAAAAAAAATCTACTTAGCTTCTCTTTTACTAGTTATCCAAAAGCAGAGTTTACCTTCAAAAACACAAATTAAAAGACATTATTTCAGAAAAAATAGCTTCCAAGATCACAATGCCATATTAAATTCTTTCCCAAGCTCAATAAACTATGACTTATAAAACTTGTAAAATCTTTACTAGACTCTTGACAGCTCCACATGTGTCTGTGGCAAGAAGAATGGAACCTTTTGCTAAACATCTGCTAAATTTTGCATCTTGGCTACAACAACTCTACCCGATAGCAACATGCTGTCTAACGCTTGCTGACTGCGGTCTGGGACTGTGATGGAATCTGTCTTTCTGCATGAAAACACCACGCTGCTTTGCCATGGTGTGTTATCGTAGCCTCTATTTGCAGCAGCCATTTCCAGTAATATTGCATAATGGCACATCTCTCGGGGCAGTCGTGCCTCAACAGTGGCACATTGTTCATCTGGGGCTGAAATCCCACAGCTGCCAGTGACGTTTTCAAGGAGGATGCATGAACGGCATCTCCATTTGCACACACAGTTCTGTATGTTCGGAGTCCAGCAGCTTTGTGAGCAGTACAAATCCAGAGGATAGCTTAAGAAGAGCTAGTAAGTTTAGCTAAAGAAGTTTCTAAGGACAGTCAGAGAAGCTAAAGTAAATTTGCTCATTTGTGCAATATGTCCAAGAGATTCCTCTGTGGAATAGATTTAACAGTACTCTCTCATTCTACAGAATAGTGACTTCTCATTTTCCAGGACAAATCAACATGTCTATGTTAAGCAGTTCTACCCATATATCTCCAAGTATTCTGAAAAACTAGTAAGTCTCATGTTTAAGGTCACATTGTTCTGTCACTACTTGGAACACAGAAGACACTCAGATAAAATCCCCATATCTTTTGTGGGGCTCTCACATCTGCTTCAGAAGCATTTTGCTATGGACAGTGCTAGAAACAAGGTATTTGGATTGTGCCAACCTAGGTCTGGTCTAGCACAGCAGTTAAACATTTCCTATTTGATCCTCTAGGTAAGATTTTTAAGAATCTTTCCTTGACACAATTGGCATTTTCCTTACTTGAAGTCATGCTATGACTCTTGGTAAACCTCTGACACAAAAGAACCCAAGTGTCTTGTGTTAATACTAGCTAGTATAAGTTACTAAACCAGTTCAAAACATGGAGTTTACAAATGTTTCACTCACTTATGCACAGAGAAGCTTTTCAGCTTCAATAAGCTAATGATTTTACGTTGTCCTGTAGAGATGCAGAACAAAATCATTGATGTTTTCATAGTCTGCTGACTTTAGTTTCAAAGCACAAGTCTGTATCATGCAAGGAACAGATCTGCTGAAAGGAAGCTTTGCTTATCTGCACCCTTTATAGAGGTGCTGGTCCATGATTTGGGTGTGAATAAAAGTTGTACATCTACAGACCAGTTAAATTTCCCAGCCTTTAATGATGTGATCCCTCTAGCTCAGCTCTGCTTCCTGCTTTGAGACACTTACAAACCCCAATATTTTTCTGAAGCCAGCTATGCCACAAAAAGCTTCTCACTTCTAGTCAGCCTAACAGATAGCCAGAACAGCTTTTTGACATTTGATACTTTCTAAAATATTTTTTGTTCCTGATAGTCCACCCAATGCCATTTATAACAAACAGGCGTTTCCCCCAATTGCACCTCTGCACAGCCATATCACTCTCTAGATACTAGTCTCATGGTTCTGATTGCTTTTTGACAATCATTGCTTCCCCCCCTATTGTAAGGCCTTTTATTTTCTGAGGCTTCCCCTAAGACTGGGAGAAAAAAAAATATACTAACCTCAGCAGTTTATCTTGGAGTACAGCAATGCACAAGATACTCTTTCTGGCTTGCTGTTCAGTATGTGGTGCATCATAAGGCATGAAATCCAGAAGTATTTCTCTCTGTATATCACAAGTACTCTCCCTTCCTTGGATAGATTTTTTGAAACTGATAAGTCATCCTGACAACCTACTCAAGGAGACCTTCCAGAAAAAAGTGCACTATATCACCATGTTTGTCCCACACACCTCCCTCCTTTCAGATGGCAAGAGGACAGAAAGACAAAAAGCATGTCTGCATTCTTACAAGACAAAAAAAATAAATTAATAGATATCTCACAATTGAAAAAGAAAATGCTATAGCAATCTGGGAACTCCAGTGCATTGGAAGATGAAAGATAAATCCTGTTATGTGAATGTTGCACATGTTGTTTTTATTATCTCCAAGAGGAGGACCCCATTGTGCTAAATACTACACATGCTCAAAATAACAGACAGTTCCTGCCCCAGAGGCCTCATAACCTAAGATAAAAGCAGTATTGTTGTCCCCTTTTTATAAAGGGGAAGTGGGACACCAGAAGATTCAGTGACTCAAACAAGTTACTCAATGAAATGGCAGATCTGGGAATGGAACCCAGATTCAAGTCTCCATCCCATGATTTAATCCACACATCATTGCTCAAAATCACTTTTAGTTAAGCAGCTAGGCTTCACACTGGTACCCATGATTATTTCTACTTTTTTAATGAGAAAGCAAAATGCTTTATCTATTGTTCATTTCCCCATTCATTTTAGATTCCTGAGATTCATATCTAAGTATATGTCCAAAAGATGCCCCACGGTCACAAAGAAAACATTTGTATTGACCTCACGGTCAATTCCTATGACACACAGTGTCCCTTCATAAGTCGAATACTTGGGCCCTACTGTTGTATTTAATTTTGTATGCCAGTGCAAAGGATTAATTTGAAAATATTTATGCTGTTTCTAAATGTGGGACATCATTACAAGACATTGCAAGATCTACTAGCTGATGGAACACAATAGAAAGAAGAAGGCTCAAAAATATTGCAGGTTAAAAAAGAATGCAAAACAGCCATCATGAAGATGTTTGATAGGTGAAGGAAGGGGAGTTGCTGCTGGAGGTATGGAGGCTAAGGAGAAAGACAATGGAAAGAAGACCCGAAGAGTAATCAACAGCAACTTCAAGAGCAAGATTGTAGAGCAAGCCCGCTCTGAGCTGTGTAGAGCATGGGAAGCAAGGATACAAGTATTTGAAAGTTGTTCTTGATAATTTGCATTCCGTAAGTCCAAGTTTAATTGCGTATTACCATGCAGTTACTGCCAAATGGGGAAGGATCCCTCTCCACAAGAGTCCAAATGAAAGGCTACATTATAAAAAATAAGGGAAAATAAGGGACTGTCATGGGGCCAGGACAGCTGAGGCTTCTGCTTCTGTATTACTATTTGAAAAGTTACTTAACGCAGGAGAGTTCAAAAGCAATCCGGCTGCAGAGTGCAAGCACAGATGCTGGCAGCACACACAGAAATGGGCTGGGACTACGCAGCATTTACCGCACCAAGAAACGAGAGCACTCAAAAAAACCGAAGGCTTTGCTAATGAGAAAGATGATTCAAAGAACAGGTCTACTAAAGGCAAATTACTCACATATTCAAGTTTAGAGAGCACTGACACCTAGCTTTAAACAGGCTCTCTAATAAAAGAACAAACATTGTATGCAAGTGCACACAGCGGCAGTATTATGCTCCACAGGTGGTCATAACTTAGAAAAAAGTTATTACAACCATTGGGAATAGAATAGGAGTAATTATTATGTTGCCCAGGAACACGACATTAAGAACTGACTGCTTAAAATTTTCTGAAAAATCAAGGCAGTTTAAGTTGAGTACCTAAAGAAACAAACCTAGTGGTTATCCCAGCCAGTAGCTTCAAATTCCTGCTTCATTTCACAGTATGAGTTGTGAAGTTACAAACTTAATAAACTAACTAATCATTTGTCCATTTAATATCTGAACCCAAATCAATATACCTCAAGAGTCTTGAAAACGTTTTCTTCTCTTGGGAAATTAGAGACAAATGTACTCTAAGGCTTAAAACAGTGAGGAGTGATACAAGTTCTTTGCAGTTGCACTGAATTTAGAATTTCTAAACCTAAAAATAATGTGAGAGCAAACTCACTAATGTGGAGCAGCTGAAGAGGTGTACATTGTGAAACTGCAGCCTTTAAAAGAGTTAACCCTGGGCCTGATAGAAAAGCTGAGATGGAAGAAGACGTTTGCACAGCAACAAGGCTAGACGGGAAGCTGCACCCAGGGGAACCATGAAGCTTGTGCAGGACAAAGAAAATGAAAACTCATAATGAAGTTGAAACACTTTGGGACGGAGGCGAGAGCGATAGAGTCTCGCCAAACTGGATGGCTCTACTAGGCTGGAAAACAGCCTTTCTCACAATCCAAGAGTTGCCTGAATTGCAGCAAGTTCTTCCAAACATTATAAAGAAAGTAATTTCAGACTGAATTCTACTCACATCCAACTGGCTTTACATACCTTCATGAGACAGCAATCAAATTTGATTTGTTCTCAACGTGCGACTGGAGATTTGGGTTTGGCCATGTTTGAGGAGAACTAGTCATAAAAGGTCAGAAGCACAGGACAAGGGAGCAGGGTTCTCCCAGCAGACCGGACTGCTACTGCGTTAACCTGGGGGTCACCATAGCGACCAGGGCAAAAAGCTAACCACGTCTGAGAAAACGTAGATTCAACTCTTTAGAGAACTGATTTTTATTTATCCCTCTAGAGCAGAGACTGGGAAGCACCTCCCACTGCAGCTTTGGGGACCTAGTGGAGTAAAAATCAAACAAACCAACACCAGAAACTGAGATTACACTGAAGATTTGGGGAGTGTAGCCAAGTGGACTGCTTTTTACACTGGTGGTATTAAGTCATTCTCCTAGTCCAGTGGTGATCACCGATTTTAAATCACTGAACTCCTACTTATTCCTACAGTCTTCTCCGTTTTGAAAGAGTGCATTTATTTCCTTGTTTCCAGGAAGAAAAAAAATACATAGGGCTACATAATGGTGCTAGACGTTGTATTTGCCAAATTTGGAACACTAAAACTATGTTGGATTACTGAAGCTGTACAGGAAAATTTCCCTGTTAATGTCTGACATTTCAACTTGGTCAGTTCTGACAGCTTGCTGGCTTTTCAGCATGAAACCCCAACAAAAATATTTTCAAGTACTACCTCAAGAAAATTAAGTTTGCAGAATTTTTCTTTGGATAGACCTTTTAAAAAATAAAATTTAAAAAACAATCCAAACTCTAATATAGTTTGTTTTCTCCTCCTCAAAGAATAGAACATTTTCTTGTTAAATGGCTTCAAAGACTAGCAAACATTTTTTTCTGAGAAATTTCAAGTAACTCTAGAGAGTTACTCTGGAAATCTCACTCTTCTTCTACCCAGTATCAGCATCCTCATACAGTGAACTTAATCCTCCCTTGAATGAAAATACAGACAAAAATTAACCAAAGTTTCTGGCAGTACAATCCCTTTCTCCATGCAAAGCTGCACCAGCTCAAATTCTGCCTTCATTGCTTCAGTTATTCTCAATTATTAAAAATTATAAAGTTATAAAATTTGAGAGAAAGACCACTCATCTCAATCTTCTCCTTGTAATATACCATGTAGTGTTTGGGAGGAAAAAAATAAGAGAGAAACGTCGTATTCTCTGAGGAAAAGTCAGATCTGGGACACTACTCTAGGAAAAAATAATTGGTCCCATTATTATCATTGTCTCGAGCTTTACACTTAAGGGAGAAATATGTCTGAATAGCTGGTTACATCAGCAATGCAGATAGAGAAGAAATTCCCACAGTGTGAGTAAGTCTTCACACACTTAGAGAACGTGACCACACACAATACACATTACAGTGGAGAAGAACAAAGCAACCTCAGGAAGTGTCCCTGATTGTTTTCGGCTGATTAAGGACATATGCCAACAAGCCTCTAGTTGTTCAGGGAAACTTTGCAACTTGGGTAGGTCAAATTTGCATAACGCAATTAAAGATATCAAATGGTTTGGGCCTGTATAAAACTCACCTTCAAGACAACGTAAGGTGCAAGTTTAAGACAACTTGGTTGTTTTGGACCAGTTCAGCCAGAGGACAGCTTTAACTATCATGTTAAAAGAGCAGAGGAGAGATTGGAAATCAGCTGAGGAAATGTAAATAGCCAATTTACATTAACGTCAGCCATTTGTTTCAGAATCAAAACACACAGACTTCAAGCAGTAACAGCAGTTTTAGAAAATGACATTAAGCTGGCACGAACATCGTGCCTTTAAACAAAGATACTGCCTATTGCTTTTTCCAAAAGTCATGGCACAAAGGCCTAAAGCTTTTTGGATAAAAATCAACCTCCGAAAGCTGCACTGGAGTTACCAGGAACTTCCCAGGTTGTTGCTCTTTCCAACAGAGCAGCCAGAAGCGCCCGTACCAGGTACTGAGCGGGAGCAGCCATCACCAGCCCCAGCGGCTCCCGCGGAGCTATTGCAGCAGGGTGAAACACACACCCCTCCGAGCAATGCTGGTGCTGGCATCACTTCAGAGCTCATCAGCAGAATCACAGAATCATAGAATGGCCTAGGCTGGAAGGGACCTCAGAGATCATTTTAATCCAGCCTCCCTGTCGCCAAGGATGCCACTTGTTGACTGGGAAGTTTTGAGTTTCCCAGCGGCTAGCATCACCTCCGTGTTGGGCCACAGAGTGCCAAGGGAGGCTCTGAGAGCAGCTCGCCTACACCAAGGCTTGCTTGCTTCTCCCTCCCTGAGTCAGCCAGCCTAATAAAAAGGTAACACACTTCCCTACGAATCATTCAAGACTTCTGCAGAGAAGCATTAAAAAAAACCCACAATAGTTGGTTTTTTTAAAAAAAGAGAAACTAAACATACTACTTGGAGAAAAATGTAAGGCTTCCTGTAAATTAAACTGAACCTTTTTACATAATAGATCGCTCACAGCTATTTGTAAGGAAGTGACAAAGCTGCTGCAGATCTTAAGATATTGTAGCGAGGTTCACAGATACACTTATGTAAATATTTTCTGACAACTCAGCTGCTACTGAAAACATTTTTGAAGTTATCAAAAAGAATTTAAAGTATTTTCCAGTCTAGTCATTAACTCTTTATTTGCAAAAAGGCACCACCTGAACTGCTAAGCAAAATGATCCCCTCTACTGAAGGCACAAGCCCAGACAGCAATGCTTTTAAGTATGTCACCAAAATCTGAGCCCCAGCACTGCTGTCAGAGGGAAGTCCACTATCAGCTTGTTGTTCCAAGCCAACAAGAAGCTGGTTTCCACATTCAGAGCCACAACCCATGCTCAGTCCACACTCCCCCCACACAAACACGCACACTGTAAGCTTGTTGGGCAGCTAAGCCAGGACAGGTTGCCCAGTCATTAGGCTGCCAGATATAACACTTTGCCAATTTAGCTAATGCCGTTAGCATTGCACGGCGAGACAGCGAGTCAGAACCTGACCATGTTCAGCTTTAGAAACCTGAAAAACAGAGACAGAAGAGACAACGCTTTACCTCAAAGCCATTATCTCTTTCTTAGCATTACAAGGCAGAATAAGGTCCCTTCCAGCCTAGGCCATTCTATGATTCTATGATGCTACATGGCCTGGCAGTGGTCTATTAGCATATACATTTTATCTGCCATCACATATGCATTGCCATTTAGCTGCAGTTTCTTTTGGGGCTTGTTTTTCTCTCCAGACCTTTAAATTGTATAATACTTTTTTACTGTTAAGCACAAACAAAAAAACCCCAACTATTGAGTGAAGACTACACACATTAGAGACAATTAAGAGCAGCCCATTAATGGTTTCTTATCTCTCTAGCAATCCTCCAGGAATTATTAGTGGACACACCAGATCCTATTAGATTCTGTATTTGGGTCTCAGATTTGAGACAAAAAGCTTTGTGGAGACATGCCTACAGACAGCTTTCCCTGCTGGGTACTTATCCAAGCCACCTCAAGCATGCAAGATGTAAGATATCACTGCTAAGGTCAGCTGGAATTCACATCACTAAAAGGAGCTTTGCTATACCTCTGCTGCAGATGGCACGACAACTTGGTGCTTGAGGCTTGATACCAGCTGCCTGGGTTTTGCCCAAATAGCACACTCTTTGCGGGGAGCATAAGGGCAAAGGAGAGGACAAACTGTCATTGCTAGGGAAGATCAGGTGATAGCGAATCACCAGGAGACCGCATCTGAGGTACAAAACCTGCTTGACAGCTCCTCAACCATGTAATTCATTCCTCTTCTCAGAGCTACACAGGGCAGATCTCACAGCAGAACAGATCTTCAGGGCAGTCTGCTTTCAGAGTTCAATACTGCATAGCACTAGGGATGCTTAAAGAAGTGTAAAAGACAACTGGACATATTTACAGCACCATCTCCTGACCAAAGTACCCAATTAAAAATCATACAGTACAGCAAAAAAAATGGCAATTATATCATTTCACTTTTTTGGTGCGTGCACACTTACCAACCCTGTACAGAGATTTCTGCAAGTGCCTCTTATTTTAATAGAATTAACGAATGCCTTTTTAGCTGGTTCCTTTTAAATGTTATTTGATTGCCCTGTATGGGTGAGAAGTATTTATAATACCATTCACTGCACCAACAGATCAGACAGGTCACATCATCCTGGGAAGATGAAACAGATTCTTCTCTCCAGAGGAAAAGCCACATTTGAAGTCAGGGAACGGTCCACGCTGGAGCACACTCTCTCCTGAGTATAAAATGGAGCGTAGGGAGTTTAACCCTACAAGCACCCCCACAGGTTTTCCTTGCCTTGCATGAACATGTGCATATAAGTTCGAGCGCTCTGGTATGGCAGCTATGATGCTTATTTTCTACAAAAGTGTTCAAGCTATAGAGCTTCAGTAGCAAACACCTCGGTGGACGTAACTCCAACTCCTTCCCCACACAGCTGGGATAAAATCTTGATGCTACTGAAGCCCAGCACAAAACCACCACTGACTTCAGTGGTGCCTGAATTTAGGGTTCTCATTTTTGGCTGGCACGATTTCAACCCTTTTTAATTCCCAGAAGCTCAACCACAAATCCCTCTTCTCCTCCCACGCAGCTGCTCTGAAACTCCCTGAGCTCCTCTAAGACAGCAGCCGAGCAGGCCTCCTTGGGAAGATGCAGAGCTTTGCTTTCAAGAGACCCCCACCTCCCCAGAATCAGCTCCAGTAAGCCAATCTGTGAAAATTTTCAAATTGATTAAGAACAGACACTCCCTGTGAGTTTGCCCCCTCAAGCTCGGCATGTCACTGCCCACAGCAACTCGCTCCTTCCCACTTTTCCCACACCACAGCCAAGGGTGCACAGACCTGGCAGGACTACGGAGCTACAGAAGTGTGGCCCAGAGTCTGGGGCAGAGCAGAGGGCTCCAGGAGGCAAAGGACCTCGCACCAGGCTCAGGAATCTGCAACAGTCCCGTGAAGCCACGGCACTGGGACCTAACTCAGAGCCTGACCCTCCCCCAACATTTGCCTTTAAAGAAAGCAGACGTTAAAAACAGATAAAAAAGAAAATCTCAGTGAAAGGAACAAGATAGATCAGGTATTGTCCAGTCAAAAATTAAGAATCCTGCTTTTTGGTGTCACCAAGTGCCATCCAGATACACAGCTTATCCCAACCATCTGGCCATCAAACCCAGGGACAAGACAGAAACGGCCTTACAGAAGGCTAGATGTCAGCGAGCAACAAAGCAGCATTTAACAGGGCAAATAAAAGGATGAATGCAGCCTCCTGAGAAGAAAGCGTCCCTGTGATTTGAAGGAGAAAGGAATGAAAAAGTCAAGGCAGGTTTTCAGCCTTGGATCTTACAAATACCAATATCCACCAACCATCCACACTCATTTTAGGTTCTTTTGACAAAACCTGCGAGTCCCAGCAAAACAGTTGCCGTATCAGAGGGACATGGGCACAGCACTGTCAGCAGGAGCAGCTGAGCCAGAGAAAATGGTGTCACATTTGGTTTAGTGTGGCTGGTACGTTGCACTGGTTACAGTGGCAGTCAGCTTGTTCAACTGCCAAACACAGCGTTAGCAGGTTGTGGAGGAGTTAAACCTTCCTCCTGCAAAGGCTCTCCATGTGCTTCATGCTCAGCCCCCACCAGCTGTGGAAACACTCCTCCAGGCCAGTCTTCAAGGGATGGGGGACTCTATGCAGGTCAGTCTGGTAGAGAAATCAAAATTCCTGGGGCTTTCTTATTTCTGGCCAATTTCATTAGTTTTTATTCACAGTGCAGCAAAGCCTAGAGAGGTTTCAGTGAGAAACTGGAGCTGTTACGCACTAAACACTGTGATACTCACATAAGAAAAGAGAACACTTGACCTGAGCCCTTGCCTCCCTAATATGAGACATAGTCACAGGGTCACAAAACCTTTCTCAAAGCTGAGAAATCTCTTAAGGAGAACAAGAGGAGATGAGATGACTTCATAGTTAGACTATATAGGCAGCACAAGAGGAACCAAGGCTCAACTATTCTGTCCTGATCAGATCAACCCAGTCTTAAGCAAAATACTCCAGCTGGGCAATGCCAGGATTTCTTCACCCTGTAAGCATTCAGGACAACCCTGTGTCACCTTTGGGCTCGAGCCCCTCTTTCCCCCTGTATTATACCAAGGGACCATTTGTTGGCATGTCCTTGCTGCAGCCTGAGACATCTACAGGAGAAAAAGTAGGAGAATTTTCCATCCTTGGTGAACTTTCTGTCCGTTGTGGGATTTCACAAGGAATCCCACCTGGCAGTACTGATGTCTAGTCAGGGTCAGTCAGCTTAGATCTGACCACCTACTCCTGCTAACCATGTGAAAGAGCCCCACAAAAGTTCTTTTAATAGCTTCAGTTTCACATGTGTTACGCATCTTAAGGCCCCCATCACAGCACAGCATTCAGCAGGGAGCTGCCATCATACCCTACACACAACAGAACAGCAAAAGTCATTCTGTTTGGGGCAGAAAAAACCATCTGAATCACAAAGCACTTCCAAAGACGGACCATGCAGCAGCTCCCAAGAGTGAGATGGGGCACTGGAGACCTTGACGAGTCACAGCTACCTGCCTGTAGCAGCAAGGGTGACAGTCCCCAGAGCCTTTCCTCAGCAACATCATAACCAGCTCCCCATGGCATTATCCTCCAAGGTCACTGCAGCAGCACAGAACAAAAATGTCACACGAAAAGCCTGCCATAAAGCACAATCCAACATGTGGCTCCACCAGCCCTGGGCACTGGCTTCCTAACCTGGCCCTGTCACCTCCCTTTCCGCAGAGGACAGCCCCACCAGCCCTGTAGTCTGATCCACAGAGCAGCCCCTCCTTGAGTGCCCAAGGCGCTTCCTACCTCCCCTGCTTGGCAGCATCTCAGAGCAGCTGTATCACCACTGAGGAGGAGATTAGGCCCTTTCCTGAACTCTTTGCTGGCTGCTGCCATTGATGTGCCCCACAAATGTATTCTGCTTCACTTGCCAAAAACATACAGGAGCTATAAAAGAGGAAGACGTCCTTCAATAGCTCCTAAAATGACTTTTGCTCCCTTCCCTAAAAAGCTGCAACATAAATTAGGGCAGAGATGGGCTGCTAAGGGAAACTCCTTTGTCCCTGTTATGTTAGAAGAGAAAAAATAATTGTTGGCTTTTCATCAGCCAGCAGGAGCAACTGCTGCACTGCCATGCCAAAAGGAATAGCACCTCTCTGTACTTCTTTGTGGACAGCTATGATCTGCTGTTCTGCAAGGCAGTGTTTCTTTATTATGGCACGTATCAAAAGAGCACCATTGTTTAGAATATGCTCCTTACTTCACATTGGAAAGGGAGAATGATAGGAACACAGGGGCTCAAAGTTTGGAAGATGAAAAGGAAAACACAATAAAGACAGTCGTCTTTGAGCTTACGAGACTCTGACATGTCACAACTGTAAGCACTGAATCATCTCCCTGGTATACCTTGTGAACCACTTCCACTTCAAAAATAAAAATAAAGCACTAGGTTTCTTTATGTTCTTGACAAAATCTGCAGTGCATGGCAGTGAGCTGTGTCACATTATTTCCCTTACAGTTGACCTGGGAGGGATTTTTAGAAAATTGATTTCTGTTTACTTTCATATGTTTCTTTACAACGGATAAATAAAGTCTAAAGCATCCTTCCCTCCCTCAAAATCTCCTTCTGTTCTCACTCACTGCCCTCAAACTACTTTATTTCTCAATAGTATCAGAAACACAGCCCCATTCCTCTATCTTGACTAGTTTCACACAAGTATTGTGATGTTTCGCAGTCGAAGCAAGTGCTTAGGAACATCAAGTCAAAACGTACCTTTCCCCAAAGCATTTAGAAAACCCAGTGTTACGACTGACAAGCTAAAAGGCCAGTTCTGACATCTCCTGTCCAGCCACCTGTGGTAACAACTTGCACAGCTTCTGCGGGTGCTCCCCCACTGCCTGTGTCACCACACTGACCTCCAGGCAAAGCATCTACTGTCACGCTGAACTCTGCACAAGCCCACATAGTCAGCTTCTCAACAGCCTGAACTGCTGCAGGTAGGGTACCAGACCCTACAAATACCTGCCTTTGCTCCCAAGCAAGATATGTTTCAGATGTGTTTAAGCTTCATCAAGCACAAACAAATCCGCCAACATAGTGCACCAAGCCCAATACCCAGAAATCAGAAATTCTGCAACCTCCATAACAGAATCACAGAATGGTAGGGGTTGGAAGG
>NW_009700764.1:14301-14684 GCF_000703405.1 Apaloderma vittatum | reverse complement strand
GATGTTAAGTGCTGCAGAGCTGCTTCTATGTTAGCAAAGAGGGCGGCATCCTCAGCAAAAAGCAACTCACGGACAAGGTGATTTAGGGTCTTAGTGTGGGCCTTCAGTCGCCTTAGGTTGAATAGATTACCATCGGTACGATAGCGGATGTAAATGCCATTATCTCATCGAGGTCTGCCGTGGCCCTTTGGAGCATCATGCTGAAGAAGATTGTGAATAGAGCTAGTGCGAGAACACAACCTTGTTTCACACCATTGGTTACTGAGAAGGGCTCAGAGAGTGCATCACCATATCTGACTTGGCTGCGTTGATGCTCGTGTAACAGGATAATCATTCTGAAGAACTTGGGCGGACATCCTCATCATTCCGAGATCTGGCACAGG
>NW_009700764.1:12212-13939 GCF_000703405.1 Apaloderma vittatum | reverse complement strand
TGCTTCCAGACTTCAGGTGGGATTCCATCAATCCCAGCTGCCTTGCCAGTTTTCACCTGCTGTATGGCCTTGAGAGTCTCTCCCGTAGTGGGGGCTATATTCAATTCATTTTTCACCAGTTGTTGTGTAATGTACTGAACTGCTGAGCCTTGAACTACATGGTTGACACTGAAGAGAGTCTGGAAATGTTCAGACTATCGACTCAAGATGGAGGCTTTATCTTATTTATTTGGCCGTCTGAGCTTAGCAGCTGGCTTTGAACATGCTCTGTGGGTCTGTACACTGCTTTCAGAGCCTCATAGAATCCTCTGTGATCACCTGAATCAGCACATAGTTGAGTCTTTTCTGCTAAGATGATCCACCACTTGTTCTGGATGTCTCGCAGTTTCTGAAGTTTCTGTTGGAGCTTACTGCATGCAAGACGAAAGGCTGCTTTTCTTACATGGCAAGATGGCTGAGTGAGGTGTGCTTGGTGAGCATTTCTCTTCTTTGTCAACAATTCCTGGATCTCTTGATTGTTTTCATCAAAACAGTCTTTGTTTTTCTTGGAGGAGAACCCTAAAAACTCTAGAGAAGACTGGAGGATGCTATTTTTAATATGTTGCCAAAGTGCTTCAGGGGAGAGATCTATGAGATGGTCTTCTAGTTTAAAGGTTTACCTGGAAGCTGTCTCTCACTGTAGCTGTTTGAAGATTGTTAACTTGGAACCTCCTCCGTGGAATGCCGCTCCTCTTAGGTTTGGGCTTGAAGTGGAAGTTAAGTTTGCATCTCACAAGGCGATTGTCTGTTTGACATTCTGCACTAGGCATCACTTGGGTGTGACGGACATTCACAAATATTGCTCTGGTGCACTAAGACGTAGTCAATGAGGTGCCAGTGCTTGGATCGAGGATGCATCCAGGTTGTCTTCAAGCTGTCTTTCTGCTGATAGTGTTGGTGATGGTGAGTTGCTGCTCTGCACAAAACTCTAGCAAGAGGCAACCATTGCCATTGCAGTTTCCAACACCATGCTTGCCTAGTACTCCTTTCCAGGCTTCAGAGTTCTTTCCTACTCTGGCATTGAAGTCACCAAGGATTATGATCTTGTCATCTGCAGGAACCTTTTGGGTGAGGTGGCACAGGTCGGTGTAGAACTTGTCCTTTTCCGCAGGGTCAGCTTGGAGAGTTGGGCATATATGCTGAACAGAACATTTTGCTTGTTGTGTAGCGGGAGGCATAGGGAGATAATGCAATTGGAATGGTCTGTCGGCAGATTTTCAGGTTTGGAGGTGATGGAGTTTTTAATCATGAAACCAACTCATGAAAGGTATTTTTCAGTTTGGGGTTTGCCTGACCAATAGAGTGTGTAGCTGGCATCGTGTTCTTTGAGGCTGCCTTCTGCATGGAGACGAACTTCACTGAGAGCAGCAATGTCGATGTTGAGTCGTGATAGTTCGTGGGCAATTAGAGCAGAACGGCACTCAAGACATCCACTATCCACAGTATCAAGCATAGTTCTAATATTCCAACATGAGAGTGTCAATCTGAACACACCTTTGGAGGCAGGTGTATGCCTTTGTCTCTTTGTGTTTGTTCAACCGTGTCAGAAGATGCCCGTTGGCCGCAGTTAGCCAACCGGCTGGAGGGTGGAGTTGAACTTTGGTTAGGTCACCTTTTCTAGACCCCTCTCTGTGTGGAGCAAGCAGTGCTCTCCTTGAAAAAGGCTGCTTGGTCATTCAGGATGTTGC
>NW_009700764.1:0-12180 GCF_000703405.1 Apaloderma vittatum | reverse complement strand
CGATGTCCTGAACCGCCTGCATGCAGGGTTGGGTCCTGCAGCTTCCAGTGCACCTTATCACCTGCCATTTCATCCCTCGCCTGTCACTACAGGACTTTACAAATGTGCATGTAACCTTCAAGCCTGCGCAATGGATTTTTTAGGTGAGGCTCAGTGTGTGCAGAACTGCCCCCACCCTTTACTCCTAAGTTCATCTGCCAGGGTCTAGCGAGCTTGGATGGTGACAGCAAAGTCCTCAGGATGTAGGTTTAGTTAGAGTATCCTTCTCTTAGATGGATGGCCTTACAGGGCTAAATAAGTTCCATCTGCCTGGGTTTGGGGTTAGAGTTGTCCTTCTCCTAGGATGGCTGCCGGGAGGCTAGCGAGCCCATCCTACCCGTGGACACACTTAGTCTGACCCTTCAGTTGAGACCTGTCTGGCATTGGAGACCCTATCAGAGGCATATGCCACTGCCAGCATAGCTCGCAACCTCATAAAAAGACGCAAGCTTCGCCCCCGCGACAGGAATATGTCTGTGGAGAAGACATCAGTAACACCATCTAAAAAAAACCCTTAACAGGTCATTTAACGACCTATTGTCCTGGTTTGAGCTAAAGAGAACCAATTCTTTTCAGTGACTTTCACTTCTCAGCTCAGTCTCTTCTTAGAGGCTGCAGTTTCTGAAGTTAGCAGCATGTTTTTGCAGACAGTGTCTGCTACTAGAGGTGATAGCGCCTGATGTTTACAGTTACTGTCTGGAATTAGTATGCAGAGAGGCTCTTCCTTATTCTTATTCCTGTAGTGACCAAGGCCACTGCTGGCTCTTGTGTGCCACGCTGGGGGTGCCGGGTAGTAAGGGGGGTCACAAGGAAGTAAAAAGTTGCACCTCTGATGAGTAACAGACAGGACGAGTGACCAACAAGAGTATTCCATTCCATATGGAATGTCTCTGTCTCATTCCTTTTTTCTTTCTCTATTGGGAAGGGAGAGGGCATTAGAAAGGGTTTATCAGTGTTTAGTGGCCATCCCAGTCCTAACCCGTAACACATATCCTGAGGTCAAATCAACACCACCTGTCTCATACCTAGGAGATTTTGCATAACCTCCGGTGGTGAAGCTTCATAGCTTCTTCCAAGTAATGTACTGCAGTGTTTAGCTAATCCTTCTGTTAAATTATTTGTGATGTCTCATTGTATTGGGTTTGCATGGTCGGGGGCCTGTAGGGGTGGCTTCTGTGAGAAGCTGCTAGAAGCTTTCCCCATGTCAGATAAAGCCAATGCCAGTTGGCTCTTAAGACAGACCTGCCGCTGGCCAAGGCCAAGCCTATCAGCCACAGTAGTAACAACCTCTGTGATAACATATTTAAGAACTGGGGAAAAACTACTGCACAACTGCAGAGATAAAGGAGTGAGAATATGTGAAGACACCAGACACTGACCTTCACACATATGTGAAGGTCAGTGAAGAAGTTGAGGGAGGATGTGCTCTAGGCACCAGAGCAGAGATTCCCTTGATTTGTGGTGAAGACCATGTTGAGACAGGCTGTCCCCTTGCAGTCCGTGGAGGTGATGGGAGTGTGGATATCCTCCTGTCACCTGTGGAGGACCCCATACTGGAGCCAGTGGATGCCTGAAAGAGGCTGTGACCCCATGGGAAGCCCACACAAGGCTTCTGGCAGGACCTGGGCACCTACAGAGAGAGGAGCCCACACTAGATCAGGTTTTCTGACAGGACAGGACTTGTGACCCCACAGGAGACTCACATTTGACCAGTTTGCTCCCGAAGGGCTGCATCCCATGGAAAGGACTCATACTGGGGCAGTTTATGAAGAACTGTCTCTCATGGGAAGGACTTTTGTTGGAGAATGGTCTCCCATTAGAGGAATTCCACAGTGGATCAGGGGAAGAGCATTAGGAGTCCTCTCTCTGAGGAAGAAGGAGTGGTAGAGACAGTAGCTAACGAATTGACCACAACGCCCGTTCCCTGTTGCCTTGTGCTGCTTCGTGGGAGGAAGTGAGTGTCAGGAGTAAAGTTAAGGCAGGGAAGAAGGGAGGAGTGGAGGGAAGGTGTTATTTTTAAGATTTAGTTTTATTTTCATTGCCCTTCCCTAATTTGATTGTTAATAAATTTAATTAATTTCCCCAAGTTGATTCTGTTTTGCCTGGGACAGTAATTGCTGAGTCATCTCCTCATCCTTGTCTCAGGCCATGAGCCTTGATTATATTTTCTCTCCCCTGTCTAACTGAGAAAGGGGAGTGACAGAATGGTTATGGTGGGCACCTGGCCTCCAGCCAGGGTCAAACCACTACACTAACCTAAATCTTCCTTGCTTCAACTCTCGTTAACCTCTGGTTAACCAATGGACAGCTCTTGACTGCAATGCTGGTGACAGGTAGGAGAGAACCAGGCCCAGGAAGAGATATTGGTTTAGAACCAGACCATTTATAGGAAATGAAGGCAGGGAACAGTTCATCTCTGAGGCAGAACATGACATTTGTTCTGTCAATTCTGTTAAAACATAGGATATTTGTAAGTTAATGCTCTTCTGCCATGAAGAATCTTGAGCAGATATCTATACACTCAGGTCTACCCCAATAAAGTGAAAAATACAGAAATAAGCATAAATGAGCGGAGGTTCAACCAAAACTAGGAATATATGTTAAAATATTTTAATTAGCTGATTCAGTTTTTAAAATTCATATAGAAGCCATGTCAATATCAGAAGCCTTACAGAAGCTGACTCATTAAATCTACTTCTTCTTCTTTCAGTGCAATGGGCACTACGCTGCTGTGAAAGGAACAGTTATTGGCTTAATACAGAAATTAAGGCTTAATTGGCCTTACACACATTCTTGGATCTCCTAATTTCCTCTGTTTCTCTTTAGGTGCTTACAGGCACTTTGATTATGTATAACAGTTGTAGTTAAAGTAGTTGAGCTATTAACTTCCCTGTTCCTCTCTTCCTTCTTTCCTTTTTGATGACAAGGTTACATTTGCCATTTCCTAGCTTTCTGGTACTTTAGTCATCTTATACAAATCCAGGATAACTTCTGATTTTGACAAGACTGCTTCAGTCAGTCTTGAATTTGCTAGGAAGAAGTCCTTTAGGCCAAATAATTTGAAAGCATACAACTTATTCAATATCTTTCTAACAGTTATGGAAGAGACAAAAATCAAAGGTAGGCTTGTGAAAATACTAGACTAGAAATAGAGTACACAGCCCAATATCTTCCTTGTATTACAAACTATGAGACAGTTGGCCATAAGGTGCTTTCTACTTCTGACAGTATCTTGTCAGTAGTCTGTCACTGAGGTTTCTTTAGAAGCTTCTCAGAAGAATCTAAATTCCTTAGACTTGCAAGTATTTAAAACTACATAAATTCACATCCTCAGTTCATGTTGTTTGGGGACTCTACAGAGGGATCTGGATAGGCTGGATTGCTGGGCCAAGGCCAATCACATGAGTTTCAATAAAGCCAAATACTGGGTCCTGCACTTTGGCCATAGCAACCCCCAGGGGTCAGGGGCTGTTTAGCCTGGAGAAGAGGACACTGAGGAGAAACCTCATCACTCTCTACAGCTACCTGAATGGAGGTTGTAGCGAGGTGGAAATTGGTCTATTTTCCCTAGTGGGGAAGGGAAACGGCCTTAAATTGTGCCAGGGGAGGTTCAGGTTGGATATTAGGAAGAATTTCCTTATTGAAAGGGTTGTCAGTCATTGGAACAGGCTGCCCAGGGAGGTGATTGAGTCGCCATCCCTGGAGGTGTTTAAGAGACAGGTAAGTGTTTTGCTCAGAGACATGGTTTAGTGGTGTTGATAGGGCTAGGAAGAGGTTGGACTCGATGATCTTGAAGGTCTCTTCTGGCTGAAAATGTTCTATGGTTTCTTACATGTGATAGTGAAGACATTTCACTATCTGCGGGGCCCGTTAGCTCAGCTGCAGGGCCAGTTAGCTCAGTCAGTTGAGCGTAGCGCTAACAACACTAAGGCCATGGGTTCGATTCCCATTCGGTCCCCATATGTTGCCTGATTTAGTCAAGAGGTGGTGTCCCTGGCGGCAGGGAGGCCATTCTATGATTCTATCTCAACAGAGACTAGAAGTAAATATTTATTAGACAAGCTGGCAGGTCTTATGGGCAAGTGAAGAAGCTGAAATCAGACAGCAAGGATGCAGGTATTTCTGAAAGTTCTAATATGCAGATGAGTTTATGAATATTCCTCCATAAACTCTTCTGAGGAAGATTTACCAAAGATTTACCAAGCATTATGATGGTTACGAGAGAGAAAGCAATCTGAAAATTGTGAGGCAGTTCAACTTCCTTCTCCCTAAGTTTTATTAATTCTTATAATGATTAATGTTGTGTGCTAGTAACAAACCTGCAGAGTCTCTTAATAAAAGCATTCAGGTGACAGCATATTGGCCTAGAAAACCCCAGATATTCATAGGCTTTTACCATCTAAACTTATCAGAAATTTTATTTCCAAAAACTTACAGATTCTCCGTTTTTCTTTTGAGTTCTTACCTTAATGTGCAATAAACAGAGGGACTGGGAAAGCCTACTCAAACAGAAGTAACTGTGATAGACACAATGAAATTCAATGCCTCAGAAAGAAGCAATTTGCCAGACATCATTGAAAAAAATATTCAGGAAATTGTTTAAAATTCCTCACTCCTCTCCCAAGTATCAATAACCAAATGAATAAAGCATTTCATTTCTGCTTGGCTAGAAGTCCTGGATATTCTGAGAGGCTGTTAAGCAGATAGCTTTAGCGCATGAAAAATGCATGCTAATCGTTTTGTTCTGATGTCAGTTATTTAACACATTCTATATAAATCAGCTTGCAAGATATAGAGTTTAATCTTTTCTGGTTTTATTACTTTACTATTTCACTGTATATATCTTGCCTTCTGTGAAGATGGAACTGTGATTTGAAATTTTGCAATTGTAGTCCTGAGCGTCAATACTGCACATACAACTCAGGCAATCAGTCCGATGGGAATCACATCATTAGGCTTTACAGATATCATCCCCTCTATGGATCGGTATAATTGGTAGTCCCCACTGAATTCACATTAAGTGTTCATACAGGACAGTAATGTCCTTTGGACGAGGGCCACTTGTCATTGTCTGTGCAATATCAAGCACAGTGATATTGTGTTCAGACCCTCTAGGTGTTACTGTGTAATTTATGTCCATTTGTTTTCTCTGCTTGCAAGAAATAGTAATTTATTCATCAAGTATATAGCTATGCTCTACCTGCTTTATATTTGCTCTTCTTCAAATGCAGCATAGAAACTTAAAATAGAAAAGCCTTCTTGGGGCATGGGGGCCACTGTCCTCCCATCGCAGGCTCTGAGTCCTAGAGCCTACTTCAGAAAACAAATCAAATAGGAAAAACTCTTATGTTCCACCTTATTAGTAAGTAGCGACATTTACTCCCAGCATGCTCATTCATTTCTGTGCTGGTTTTGTTCTGTCTTCCATGTTCACACTTCTCTTTCTTTTTATTACTACATACTAACGTCCCTTCAACCCCTGTCACTTTCTTTCTTATTCTCAGCCTTCATCCTGGTTTCTCTCTCCTGGGTCTCTGAGTTTATCTTCTCCTTTATAATTGTCTAAGGAGCACCATCTCTCTAATGCACAATGTTTTGTGTTCACATGCTACAGATGTAGTAATCAGGGTTGAAACTTCATCTCTCATAGGACTATCTTAATTTTAAAATCTTCTGACACAGAGAATCTCCCTTGCCATTAAATCTTTCAGCCATTCTCTTTTCTGTTTTATTACCTATCAGTTTCTTTACGACAATACATTTTTATTGTAACCTGAAATCAATTCTCTCTTCCAACATAAACTTTGCATGTTTTGATTTGTAAATGTATAACCTTATACATACTGTTTTGTCATAAAAATATTTTTTATGTATTTTCAGTTGTTATGCATAAACACGTTACCTGGTGCATAAGAGATCCACAACACCTTGGTCCGAGTGATACCTACAAGAAAGATGTTTGCCATTTCAAGCATGTTTAGTTTCCACCTGTCCAATCTTTAAACAAAAACTGATCTACCCTTCTACACTTAAATATGTGACTTCAGTGACTAATTGACAGACTCTGAATCTCATTTGGCAGAGATGTTCAGCAGCACTGAGCTGTAACCTTGGTTTCAGACAGAACCCTCTCTCCTGCATTCTCTCCCAGCTGCATGAAGTATCTTGCTGCCCAGGGAGTTGGATGCTGTGAATCCTTCACACTCTCAGCACAAGGAATTTTTGTGCCTAGCTGTGACATGAATTCCACCTGACTCTCGAGCATTACATTGCTAAGCATTCTACCTCCCAAGCTTCCTTTTCCTTTGGTTTAAGTGTTTATGATTTTCATAGAGATGTACTTAGTACAGATGGTGAGACATAAAACTGCTAGAGAATTTCTTTATTTAAAAATATTTTATCAAGAAAAACTCACCAAGATAAGTCAGTTCATTTCCACAGCTAATCCAAGGCAAAGTATGTTGGTAGAGAAGTCAAATAAATAACACATACAAAATACAATTACAAACAAATATGATTTTCATTGATAATAAGAGTTTTAAAGCTGTAAAACTGGGAGCTAAAGTCTTTCGACATTAAGGGTCATTTACATATCCCTATCCAGGGCAGCTGTCTAATATACAAAGCCTATTATCTTTCACAATCATTAGTTCTATGAATTGAAACACATTTTTTCAGTCCAATCAGGTATCCTTTTCAATCTCATTAGATTGCCCTTTTTTAATCATGTGCTGGAATATTAAAAATACAGACTCAAATTCTGCTAAGACATGCATGATTCTCAGAGTTGTATTCACCCTTAGGAAGGCTGTACTATCTTCACATAAGATACATCAATAAATGATACATGATCCTTGTGTAGATTACACTAACAATTATCAAATGTTCTTCCTCTCTCCCTGTAGTTTACATTTACCTCTTTTACCATGCCATATGAGTACTGTATCTTGGTGAAAGGCATTATGTACAACATATCCATGAAGAAACAAAAGGTGACTCACAGCATATGGACAGGATTGGAGTCACCTGCCCCAGTCCTCAGATAGCTTCTATCCCCATGTTCAGTGATTTCTCCTCAGTTAAATGCTCTGCTCTGCCCTTTGAAATTTCCTAAAAATTATCTTGCTAATATACACGTATGCAAGTGAGCGTTCCTCCCAGGGACACAGCACTATGTCCAGGGTAGACAGTATGACTACTCTGAGATGATTATTTGTACAGAGTGGTTCAGAGACAGCTTGAAGTACCACAGCTTTACTTTTTAAAACATTTTCTACTCCAAGTAAACTTGAGTTTATCACTTCATGATGAACAATTTGAGCCCACAGAACAAGACATCAGAAGCATCAAGGCTACAAGTCAAGACAAGCATTCGGAAAAGCTGGAGCCAAGCAGGGAAGCAGAGAAATTAATTTCGGGATGAGGAATGGAGTAACTGGATGTGGACAGACCTGGAGAGAATAAGGAGTCTGGCTAAAGTATCAATGCAGCAAAAGTAATGATGCACGTAGCACTCACACATGATTATTATCACATAAACAAAAATATCCAGGCTGGTATGGAGAGCCTCACGCCTCCCAGCATGCTGTTGTGTCCCCACTAGAGTGCCCAATAAAGGCAGGCTACTTCTGCCAAATTCCTAAGTCTCCTTTGGAGACAAGCAACATCCTTGTCTCCACTTATGGTCATTTGAAAATTACAGGCACCTTTTTAGGTGTGATTTATCTAGTCTTTTTTAGGTGTCTATTTTAGAACGATTTGAATCACAGTCTACAAGTGTCTATTTCTGCAGTCTCTATAAAGGGAAACTATGATGACTGGTTCAGAGCTGAATATTTACATCAGAGACATCGACATTTGGTGAGATGAATTCAAGCCTTAGAATTTAAATAGACAATACAAAGAATAAAGTGTTTCAATAGCATGAACAAAAGCACGGCTTGCATCAGCATCTTGCAATACATCCTGAGATTTTTATCTTGGAAGCAAAAAGGTGTTACCGGAGGGACTTGGCATTTTAAAACCTCATTGGATATGTGTTTGCTAAGCAGAGGGTAAACAGGAAAAGAAAGGAAAGGAAACAGAGGTGAGGGACTAATGAATACAGGCCAAGGAAAACAACAGGAGAGCAGGCATGATTGACATGGGGTCACCAGTGTGTGGGGAGTATGGTGTGACATAAAAAGTCAAAACTAACAAGTAGGATGCTTAGAGTTGACCGTGTCCAGCCAGAACTCCAGAGAACAGCCTGATCACATGAGCACTGTCTGATGAGCCCAGAATTTTTATTCCTAAACTTTCACAGATTGTGAATCCGAGAAGAGAATGACATGGACTTTAAAGGCAATATGTAAATGTTCTGACCTTTAACAGCAATAAAAACCACCATATGTCCATATTTTTGTGAATATGATAACACATGCTTGATTTTTTGAGCTTTTCTGTTCTTTCAAATCATCTTCCACGCATGCCTTTATTCAAATCTGTAGGACCTCAGACTAGGACCTCTCTCAACTTCTTTATTACACATGCCTGCGTGATTTAAGTGATTCAAAGCTGACATACAACCTCTTCTCCTATGACAAATAATGGCTAATCTTGACATAAATATTTCTAGCTTAGTTCTTAATTGTGAATCATTTGAAGAGAAAAGAAATAACGTTTCTGATATTCTCTCATAGCAGCAACAAAAGATCAGCATTGTCTGAACAGAGACAAGAAATAGATGATTTGCACAACTACTTCCTTTGGAATGGTTGCTGTCCTTTGTAACCTTCCCATGCCTGAACTGTAGGATTCTTCTACTGTGCACCTGGGAATGAGGTCCCATGAGCAACCTGAAGACTCAAGTTCCTCGTCACCACTTTTCCCTTGCAAAGCAATTCATACCTATCCTGAGTCTGTATCATTACAAATCCTGTCTTCTCTTGTGGTTAGCAAAAAAACACTCCTAGGCTGCTGACTGTGCTCTGTGATCACACCACAGGGACAAATGGGATAAACAAAGCATTCTGGGATTGCTGAAAAAAGCCTGTGGCATATAAGAGAATACCCTGAAGCAAAGGGAGTGCCTGGGCTTTGCACCAGGAATGCTAAAAGAGCTGTCTAGGATGCTTCAAAAAGAAAGAAGAAATAGTGAATGAATTAGGCCTCCAGCCTAGTCTCCCACCCAGAGTGCAGATCTTGTCAGCAAGTTCACAAAATCGAACAAGACAAGCTAGAGTCACAACTGCAGACACAGGTGTTTTAGACTTTGTTAAAAGATGGAAAAGTGTCTTGTTCTGGTATTCAAACCTACAGAGCACAGGACTGCATGTCAATGTCTCTCTCATCTGAGTTAAAGAGAATTCCTTGAACAGCAATAACGCTCAGCACAAGTAGCCTGAGAACAAAGGGGCACTTTAAAACCTCAGTGCTTAGTCACAGGTACCACAAATAGGAAAATGCTTCTTTGTGGAAGATTATTTACACATTATAAATTTATATTATACACAAATTTTCTTATCACATATATTATATATATTTTGCTTCTTTTAACATTAACATTTGTTAGTTTCGTAAGAAATAATACCCCAAGAATGATTAATTCTTTGTGATTTGGAAAATAAATCTAGGGAAATATTTAATTTTAATTTTAAAAATTTATGAAGGATTCTCTCAAATATGATTTACATCCCTTAATGGGTTGGCTTTTGTTCCTTATGTCTTGTATAACAAGAGCTTTCATGTAAACAGACATCTTATGTGTCATACTTTTTCATATACAAGGTTAAGTTCTGAGGGAAATAAATGCCACTAAGTTAAACTGATTTACTTTGGCTGATACGGCAACTTACACTATGTGGTGATTACTTACACTATATGGTGATTTAGCCTGCTTTAATTACTTTGAATTGCTTCAATTTATACTGCACATCCACAGAAAATTAAAAATACAGGAAATGCCACTTCCACTTACAGCCTCTTTTGACTCTTCTGTACTATCTTGGTTTGCCTGCAGTGAAGAAGATTGTATCAGATAAGCTAAGGACGGATCAATACAGGAAAAACTGACAAATACCTGACAGTTCTGTGCCACATCTTATGCTTTTGCCATGTCTCCTTGCTAGGAAGCAAAACAGATAGCACTTCAAAACAACAGAATAATTAAATATAGCAGGAGTTTTTTCTCCTCAAGAGTTTCAATATTAAAGAGCAGAATAGAGTAAGAGTATATTGGTTGGCCACTTGTGTGGTGTAGATGAGTCTACCACCTTTAGTTTTAGTGCTGCCTTTCCAATATACATCAGCAAGTGATTTAGCATTAGAGAGCCTGTATTTCTCTGAAGTCTTTACATTCTGTATGAAAATTTACATCACTGATCATCAGCTACACTATTAGACTTTCTGGAAAACAGATGGAATAAGAAGGATACAGTTTTCAGTTTGCTGCAGCAAGAGTCCTAGTTTCCTACTTTAGCGATGCAACAGCCTTTGAAAGAGCTAGTTTGAAAAGACAACCAACATCCATTTACAGGTATACCACCTCAGTTGTTTCATAAGCATCACTAAAACACAACAGCAAGCTCAGTTCTGAGTCCAGAGGAATCCTTATTGTAAAAGCTCTCCAAGTATCTTATGTACCATGTCACTTTGTAACCTCTCTTCAAGTATCTTTCTATCCCTAAGGGTTTAAATCCTAAAGAGCTCAGAAATCAGTGGCCACTTAGTGTCTGTTAGCTTCAATGAGTTTTAAATAAGCCTGAGATCACTGTGAAGTAAAAATCTCTGAGAGAAACACATTACAGAAAAAAAAACAATCCCAGAATTAATAGAATCTCAGAAGTGGAAGTTTTTCTTTGCTCAGCTTTCATTTCTTTCTTAGAGGGCATAAAAGACACAGAACTTTATCCAAGATTCATATTTGTTTTCTGTACATTTGGATATTATCTTCCCTCTTTCTGAATTTTCTGAATTCAGAGATGTTGTGGCTGCCCCCTCCCTGGAGGTGTTCAAGGCCAAGTTGAATGGAGCCTTGAGTATCATGATCTAGTTGAGAGGCGTCCCTGCCCATGACAGGGAGGTTGGACTAAATGATCTCTAGAATGGCCAGCCTAGGCCATTCTATGATTCTATGATTCCATAATACATGTGGGCATTTATAGCACAACTATTTGTATGTGTTTCCGTTCTCCTTAGAAGCTGAAATAGCATGCACAATCAGTATCCTGCACGTAGCTGTTTCTTTCAGGTACATTATCTTCAAAATTTGGCTGTCAAATGCATTTGATCTGACTTGATGTCACAACCATCAAAGCCATTTCCCAAATAATGTTCTCAAAATTAAGATCAAAATGAAAAAAAAAGGAAAAAAAAGGAATCAGTTTAGACAAATCGGAATTTTCCAATCAGGAAACACTATCTCAAATATTTTTCCAAAAGTTTATGAACAATTCACTGAATCTTTCCTATTCCTTCCTTCTTTGAAGGTAACTGAACATTTCTGATGTCTTATTTAGGCTTCCAAGAAGAGGATTGTACTGCAAAAAAAAGAGGATTGTACTGCAAAAGATGGGCTTAGTCAACCACAAAGGCACCAGACTGAGGGACACTTGCCACTTACTAATTTCCCTATCATGCTTTCAAGCAAATTTATAATACTCTCCAAAAACATAACATTATTTTTACTGCTACAATTCTTCTTGTAATCTTGGCCAACATATTTATAGAATCATAGAATCACAGAATCACAGAATGTTAGGGGTTGGAAGGGACCTCAAAAGATCATCTAGTCCAATCCCCCCTGCCAGAGCAGGATCCCCTAGGGCAGGTCACACAGGAACGCGTCCAGGTGGGTTTTGAAAGTCTCCAGAGAAAGAGACTCCACAACCTCTCGGTGCCTGTGCCAGTGCTCTGTCACCCTCACAGTAAAGAAGTTTCTCCTCATGTTGAGGTGGAACTTTCTATGTTCTAACTTAAAGCCATTATTTCTTGTTCTATTGCTGGGCACCACTGAGAAGAGATTGTCTCCTTCCCCTTGACACCCACACCTCAGATATTTCTATCCATTAATAAGATCCCCTCTCAGCCGTCTCCTTTCAAGGCTAAACAGCCCCAGTTCTCTTGGTCTATCTTCATAGGAGAGATGTTCAGGCCCCTTAA
>NW_009700763.1:0-22893 GCF_000703405.1 Apaloderma vittatum | reverse complement strand
TATATATATGTATCTATATTTGTATATATCACCTATTCACCATGTGAAGGAAATAAAATTCTTTGTGTTGCAGCTGTCTGGCGCTGAATGACTTACTAAGAGGAAGACCTTTGGATGACATTATAGACAAGATCCCAGAGATCTGGGAAATCCTATTCAGAGTGCAAGATGACATTAAGGTAATGGAAGTGATAACTGGACAGGAATCTTCAACAGAAAGTGCAGTGGTCAAGCTCTGAGGTGTTTGAAGAGAGATTCTGTGAGAAATCAAAAAGAAGCCGAAGGAAATTTTAGGTATTAAGCAGACTAGAAACTCAGGCCCTTTGCAGTCACAATTTCCATGCCAAATTAAAATTTTTTGTCTGTGTTTCTTACATTTTTAAGGTTGTTTTTCACTCCTACTGTACTTATTCTTGATAGTTCAGCATTTTTCCTGGATTTAAAAGAATTCCTAAGTATTTGCTTAACTCTCAGGTGTAGAAACATTTATTCTGGGCTGCTTGTTTGTTTAAATTACCTGCATAAATTAAGTCAGAGTCCTTGGATCCTTCCAGGTTTGAGCAGTGGTCTCTGTGGAACCAGATGTCTCTGCTCAAGTTCAAGCAAGGCTGAGCTGTTCTCCCAAGTGTGCTCTGTACCAGGAAGTTGCTTCCCTGGTAGTACTGTTGTGTTCAGAAATGTTCCTGGGCACTGAAACCAACTGAACAGTTCTGCCTCAATGCTGATGAGCAATATTAGCCTCCAAAACAGAGTAACTGCCTTCAGGTTGCCTTTTGGGGAAGGGTCTAATTCCTGAATTTTACCTGGATATGGTTTGGGAAAGTCTGCTTGTGGCAGGTCAGATTTTTTTCTAAGAATATCCTAAGACATTACCAGTCCAGATGATTGTGTTTCACTACCCAGGAATAGATACTCCTTAATTCATCAGTATGAGTAAATTTTAGAAGAGTCTAGCTGATGGTGGTGTCATGTGCCATAAGAGCTGCACTAATATTACTGTTTGCTTTTAGCCCATCTTTTGCTAGAGATTCAGCTGAGTAAATCATCACCGAGCAACAGGTATTATATTGAGAAGAGGTCAAGCATACTCAAAGCTTGTATATACGCTTTTGCAGTAGAAGGTTCTGGGTTTGGGGTTTGATTTTGGGTTTTATTGTTTGTTTGGGATTTTTCTCCTTAGTGGGGGTTTTCTGTTTTGAAGAGGACAACTTGTGAAATATCAGACACAAACATGAACAGAAGCGTGGTGAACCTGGTGGTGTCACAAGGGATTGTTAATGTATTTGTCATTGAGTATGCCAGATACTCCGATGGACCGAAGCCAATATTTCTCTGAAAAATATTATGTTAAGTACTAGCCATCAATATAGCCTCATCAGAAATAGTGTTATAGTTACCAGTTAATCCCTTAACAATGGATTGCTGACTTCTTTTTTAGGAGACTGTGCGAAAAGCAGCAGAACTAGCCCTAAAAACTTTAAGCAAGGTAAGACTTTAATTTTGTCGTTTTTCACATGTAAACAGGTATGGTTTTGATGTCGGGCAGTCGTTTGCTATCATATATACAGGAGTGACAGTTTACCATAGACTGTTGTCTTGAGAAGATCCCTAGTAAAATGTGCAGTTGTGATAAACAGCACAGCCCCCTAGAAAGCAATTATAATGAGGCTGAACACATGCTCAGTTGTGTTTTTTGTTGATGCTGGTGAAGTTCTACTGTTTGAAGATAGTGGAGTTTTAAGTTCTGTACAATCAAGGGAGGGTATAATGAACTGTTTTGGTTTGTTTTTTTCCTCTGGTGTCATTTTTGTATCCTGATTTGATGTGGGTTTTACAGAAATGTCCCATAACTTCAACAGCTGACCGAGCCTTATAGGACTTCACTGAAACAAAGTAAATCAGTCTGGTGCTGTTGCTGACAGGAGTGTAGTACATGTATCACTTGATATTTTGTTCAGGATTCCTCTAAAAATGTCACATTAGTGGAAACAGAAATGGATCTTAAGAGCTGTGTTTGAAGTCACAGCCTTCACGGTGCATGCAGCATGATATAACATATTCTGAACAGGAGGTTTGTACATGCTTGCAGCACTGATTCTTGTATGTCCCCAGGTCTGTGTGAAAATGTGTGATCCCTCTAAAGGAGCAGCTGGGCAGAAGATGATAGCTGTGTTGCTCCCTTGCCTCCTCGACAAAGGAATAGTAAGCACAGTTGCTGAAGTCCGATCTCTGAGGTTAGTTTTGTGTTATTTGAGTTCTCAGGGGTCAGGCCATGATTTGTCCCAAAAAGACCCAATTGATTCACCTGAGTTGCACAGTGCTGCGTTTGAACTGACAAATTTCTCCTCAAAACAGCTTTCTTGCTGAGTCCTCTTCTTACTGCATTCAAACAGCAGCCCAGAGAACTCTACCTGTCTTTTGGGAGTATCTGGTTTCTCTGCATATGCCCATGTTCAGTTCCCAGAAGGGAGTTCTTTTCTGCCTTAACAACTGACAAACTGCTCTGCAAACAGTTTACTGTGCTCAAGGCTGTCCTTCAGGATTGGCATGTATCTGTTCTGCTTGCAAACAAGAAATCTCTTGGTAGCTCTTGAAACAGCCAGGTCTTATTTCATGACTGGTAGTGAGTAAGGACAGTTCACATCCCAGAGGCAACTGCGTTTGGTCACACTGTTCAGATACATTTTGTGTCTTGTAACGGTTCCATGCCCCTTGATGTGTAGGCACTTCATGTGCTTGTCACTTTGTAACCTTGTTTATTCCTTTATTTGCTTGAAGGACAGACAAGCTCTGTCCTTAAAGAAAGGAAAAATCAAACTGGGGACGTAGCTGGTCTTTGCAGAAAAATTTTCTTTTATCAAACACTATTATCCAGGAAGGTTAGAAAGCTCCTAACAAATATAGTGAATATTTCTTGGATGTTTTCATCCCTTTTGGAGATATGAAAACCCTTTGTGAAAATGCAGCCTGAGAAATGCAGTGACTCTGAAACTTAAAAGTGGGATTTGAACATATCATTGTGATTTATTTGTTTCTTGGGCAGAGACAATGGATATCTCTAGGGTGACATTGCCCAATACTTCTTTAAAACATGATTTTCACTATTTCTTCTTACATCTGTCTCTAATACTGCCGCTTTGCCCATTCCCTTTGTAATATCTTGGCCAAAGTAACTAATCCCTGTGAAAAGCACAGGGCTAGGGTATGATTTTTTTTTAAGCATAAAAATACACAGATTTTTGTTTGCAGGTAGATTTATATTGATGTATCTAAGATTCAGACTGGTGTTTTTGTTAGTACTGGATTAGAATAGACTAGAGAGGATTTTCAGCCAAGCCTGTGTGTTTCTGTGTTGACCTTCCTTTTGACCTTTTTCCAGCATTAACACTCTTGTGAAGATCAGTAAAAGTGCTGGATCTATGCTGAAACCTCACGCACCGAAACTTATTCCAGCTCTGCTGGAATCCTTGAGTGTGCTTGAGCCTCAGGTCCTCAATTATCTGAGTCTTTCTGCAACAGATCAGGAGAAGGTAAGTGCAATTCTAATGTTAAAGTATCAACAGAACAGAGATAACAAAGCTTTAAGCTTCATTTGGTGAACAGAAAAATAGCAGATTTGGCTGAGAGGTATTCAAAGATGCAAAGAGAAGTAGCTAATAAGGTACTAAAAAGTTTGGTCATTGGAATATGGCTGGACAAATGGGGTTTTTGCAGGGTTGGAATTTTTTTTTTTTAATTCGTTAGACGAACACATATTTCAGGAAGTGAAGAACAATCCTATTAAGAACTGTTGTGAAATATTGCTTCAGCTCCATGTACAACAGTGAACCAGGTGAAGAGAGAGTGTGTGACTATTAGCTGGAATGCACCTGTACTGTCAAGCTTTGCTGCTGTTTTTTCCTGGGGAATTAACTGCAGGACTTGTTATAAATGAGAAAGTGTGCTGTAGCACTGTGGGCGGGAGACAGATATTGTAAGCAGTATGTCCTTTAATCTGTCTCAAAGACTATATTAATCAGTATCAGTCTTCTGGGGAAGTGACAAACCCACTCTTCAGAGGCCAGTTTAGCTAACTTCATTGTGGGGAGGGAAAGGGTTCAAGCTCTGCCCTTTGCAAACAAGAAAGGACTGAACAGTATGTCAGAGGAGGATTTTTGTTCTCTTCCCCCCCTCCTTTTTTTTCTTTTTTTTTTTTCTTCATTTCCATGATGCCAGGAGTGCATCGTTTACCTCCTGTGCTACAGCTAGAGAAACCATCTGCCTCTGAAAGGTAGACATTCACCATCTATAGGCATAATTACTTTCTATCTGTATACATCAGAAGTAGATTTTGGGTTGAGCTTGTGAGGTCGTGAGTTATAGCTGGTATTGCCCTTTACACTATTTTCATGTTGAGTTTACACTTAGTTTTGGTTTTTTGCCTTTTATTTAGACTGCAATGGATAGTGCCAGACTTAGTGCTGTGAAGTCATCTCCCATGATGGAAACCATTAACATGGTAAGTGCTTGATTCGTAAGTGTTCCAGTGTAAGGTATGTTGTAGGAGAAGAGTAGGAATGAGATATGGGAGCTTGAGAGAATACTTCTTCAGAGTTTGTTTTATTGCCACATCTCCGTGTGGATGGCTGTACACCTTCTTTCTCATGTACTGACTTCTCTAACCCTGTTGCCACAGCGTGCTCCTCAGATCAGCTGTGAATAGCTTTGGCTCCATTTGGAGTTAGACGATGTCTGGCACCATAGTTTCCTGCTGCTGGAGGAGGAGTTGTTAATGCCCAAACACTTTAATGGAAGAACAGGTTCTGATCCACCTCTTGGACAGTTTATCAAACAGTTTTCTAGAGGATTTCCTGAATTCCTTAGACACTTCTTGTATGGCCATGATGCAGGTCTGTAGGGGATGGGAGAGACTGCCTTAATACTGCTGTACTTGGTTAGCCACTTCATTCACAGTTGGTGTCTTGACACCCCCTCCACAGATCATTGTCAACAAGGTGTAGGAATGTATTGGTAGTTTCCTCTGCACAAACTTCTGCATCACAGGTTGGCGGTGTGGCGTTCCATCAGGGTCCACAATTAACATCCTTTACTATAAATCATCTATCGTAGAGCTACTTCTCTTGGATACTCAATACCTTTTTCCATGGGGGTCCACTTGCTTGGGCAGCATTCAGTGTTGCGTTCAAAGGGATACCTGCTCTCACAGCTGACAAGAGTCACCTCTAGAGGCTGAGAGTTTTTCTTCTTCACAAGCATATTGTCAGGGCCTGTGTTTTTGGCCAGAGATCCCAGCTGCCTGGCTTCTCTACCATCCCAGTTTATGTTGTTAACCCCTTTTATCCCAGCATTGGAGCAACCAGGTGGTAGGCAGCTCACCTGTGTGATGGCTAGAGTCCGGCTCCCTGCCCTCACTAAGGGCCTGTCTTTTCCCAAAGAAAAGACCCCTCTTTTCTGCTCAGGCACTGCACACAGCCAGGGGTAGGGGAGCAGCCAGAGGGTGTGAGTGCAAAGCAGGTTTTAGGTGGAGCATAGCCACCAGGGCTATTCTTTTTCTTGTGCTTGTGGAAGAGTAGCAACAGCAAGCCCTCCTGTTTGTAACAGCCTGTGGAGCGACGTTTTGGTGTCAGGTGGAGCACTCCCTATAAATAGTGTGTAAAGCAACTGGGTATGAAAGGCTTTGTGTAAAAGTGTACTCCCTGCCACCCTGCAGGCTGTGGCAGCTGCTGCTGTCCCTCCTCTAGGCCATGCCTCTCCCCCACCAGCCCTGGAGGGATGGTTCTACTGCCCTGGTCAATGCTTGAGGTTTCCTAGGGGGAGGGAGGGATACTATGGCTTTCCTGGAGTAGCAGGAAGATGTCCTGGCTTATGAGCAACTTTCTCCCAGTTCCTCTAGATTCTGGATCTGGCTGGAAGATCATATGATACGATGGATTATTCCTTTTGCCATACCAGTGCAGGACAGGGAAGTGACAGTGGATCTTATTTCTGAAGCTCGTAGAGGGTTACTGTCAGTTGGTATATGATGCTTGAATTGGCTAGAGGATGTATCTCCGTCTGCAGACAGTGTGCTACACATAGTGCTGGTAACATGAGGCTTGCTGTTTTGCCTAGTGACGTTTTAAGCATAGGAGATCAGAAATTATACCAGTAACATCCCTCTTGTACCTTTATATGTCATTTATACCACTTGTTTGCCTTGACCTTTTTAAAAACTGTCTTAACTAGTTTTGCTTCATTGTCTAGTTTGGATATATGATTGCTTCAGAGTTTCAGACAGGGTGATGTTGCATTTTGTCCTAGGGTATATGCACGCCTTTGCATCTCTTTCCTTTCCAGAAAGGAGTTCTTGCTAGTACAGCTTTCTAAAGGGCTGGAGTGCAGGACTGCTGACTATGTCAGTCCCAACAAATGATGGTTTTAGCAGGGTCAGCTCAGCGTGGAAGTGGCACAAGAGAATCTGTATGTGGTGGAAGTCTCTTTGTGGTGCCTTTCTCCCACTGTACATCAAACTCTGATGATTCAACTGAAAACCAGCCTGCAGAACTGAGGCAGGCTTCGTCTGGAAGTAAACCAGATTAAATTTGCCACCATTGCCTATCTTTTTTCTTTCTTTAATTTGTTTTTGCCTGTCCGTTACCTTTCTTTAGAGCTTGCAGTATTTGGATGTGTCTGTCCTGGGTGAGCTTGTTCCTCGTCTGTGTGAACTGATCAAAAGTGGCGTAGGCCTTGGCACAAAGGTATGTCTGTGATTTTCTTATTTCATTTGGAAATGGAGAAGGGAACACCGAGCAGTGTCAACATAAATGCGTTTCTTTAGACTGTCTCTTTTTAAAAAAGTGACAGCTTGGGCTCATTCCTACTGGAGTCATTTTACATCTCGGTCCACCTACATTACTTGTGATTTTCTGAATCTTTGCTGCCTTCACCTCCCCTGGGCTACCTGGCTGTAATACTCTGTGACTTCTGAGTGCAGAAGGTTGTCCTCAGTAGATGTGAATCTTCCAGGACCATCTGTCCTGAGTGTAGGACCTGGTAACTTTTTCACTTCTTAATTAAATTCTCATAATTCATTACAAACTGGTTTTCTGCTGCTACCCTTAGCTTATCAGGGCAAAGGCTTAGTGGGCCTAGATCATATCATACAAGTGCATATAGCACTGCAGCAAGTACTAACGGTAATAACGAGGGGCTAGTATTGTTTTATCTTAACTTTTTTTTTACCCTTGCAATCTTCCAGGGAGGCTGTGCCAGCGTAATTGTGTCATTGACCACACAGTGTCCTCAGGACTTAACACCTTATTCGGGTAAGGTTTGTTTCTAGTGTCGGGTTTCAAAGGCGTGTTTTGTTCTGTAGACAGGATTTCCTCCATATTGCCCCTTGATTTTATCATGAGAATGGTCTTCACGTGTGTTTTCCTGAGGGAGCTATTTGGAGTTGCCTTGTGTATGTGAGATTGGCATGCTGAGATTAGGTCCTGAGGGTATTGAATACCATGGAATCGTAAAATCATTATGTTTGGAAAAGACCTTCAAGACCATCAAGTCCAACCATTACCTAACTCTGCCAGGCCCAATTCTAAACCATGTCCCTGAGCACCATATCTAGATGACTTTTAAATACATCCAAGGATGACGATTCAGTCACTTCCCTGGGCAGCTGGTTCCAGTCTTCGATAACCCCTTCAGGGTAGAAGATTTCTCTGACGACTAACCTAAACATCCCCTGTCTTAACTTGAAGCCACTTCCTCTTGTGCTATTAGTTGTAATTTGTGAGAAAAGACCAACATGCACCTCTCTACAAACTCCTTTTAGGTGGTTGTAGAAAACAATTAAGTCTCCCCTCAGCCTCCTTTTCTTCAGACTAAACAAGCCCAAATCCTCACCAAGTTGAAAGAGGGAGAGCAAGCACCCAGCAGGAGCAGGTGGAGATATCTCTAAACCTTCTTGGAGTTAGTAATGCCTGTGTTAGTGCAGTCCTGTCAGTAAGCACTCGTTCTTTCAACTTGAGCTATGAGAGGACTGTGAACATGGTCTTTGCTTCCTTGGGCATTAGTCTTCTCTGTACAGTTTACTGTGATTTGATAGTAGAAAGAAGGTCACCTTTCGGTTACAAAATAGGACTAAAGCTAAAAGCATGATCAGCTGGGCTGCTCGCATACAGGAACTTAATCGGTCAAAGCATGCAGGCAGAAACTGGCCAAACACTATCTTTTATTGAGCCTTGCTGTGTTAGTCTGTTCATTTGTTTAACCATAAGGACCAGGCTGACCTAAAATCCTGCAAACATAGACTTCTAGATTCATAGAATGTGTTGGGCTGGAAGAGGTCTTTAAAGGTCATCCCTGCAGTGAGCAGGGTCGTCTGTAACTAGATCAGGTTGCTCAGAGCCCCATGAAGCCTGACCTTGAATGTCTCCAGGGATGGGGTGTCCACCACCTCTCTGGGCCACCTGTGCCAGAGTTTCATCACCTCCATGCAATGAAGCAAAAATGCATAAATTCAGGCTATTGTAGTTCCTGCCATGGCAATTAGAACATGATATTTCTGATAAAGCAAAGTCTTTTCCAACAGGCAAACTTATGAGTGCTTTACTTAGTGGCCTGACTGATCGCAACAGCGTGGTACAGAAGTCCTTTGCTTTTGCTATGGGGCATCTAGTCCGGGTGAGTTGGAGTTTAAGATGATTTTAGGTTTTGTTTTACTTTTTTTATTGTTTGGGGTTTTCTTGAAGTGTTTGAGTGATTTGAGTCTCTAACCTGTTACAGACTTCCCGGGACAGTAGCACTGAGAAGCTGCTGCACAAACTCAGCAGTTGGTACATGGAGAAGGAAGGTATGTTGCTCTTGGGGTGTTCCGTTGCAGAGTACAGTGCAGAAAAAGTTCCTGGCAACAGCAAAAGCTGGCAAAGAAACATTTCTATATTGTGATGCTCAGTTTCACTGGCTGAATAATTCCTGTGCATCCTGATACATTCCTCTGTGCATTCCTCTGCTTCCTAAGAGGCAGACCAAGCTGTTTAACAAAAATCCTGCTTCTCAGTCATAATGTGTGGTTGTTCTGCTCTTTCAGAGCCAGTTTACAGAACAGGGTGTGCTTTAACTGTGCATGCTGTGGGACGCTACAGTCCGGACGTGGTGAAGAACCATGCTAAACATGTGCTGCCGTTGGCTTTTCTTGGAATGCATGAGGTTCCCGATGAAGAGAAAGGAGAGAAAGAGAATTCTACTCTGTGGACTGAAGTTTGGCAGGAAAACGTACCTGGTAAGTTGCGATAAGAATTGTAAAAGTTTTCTGGGAAGCACAGGTGTCAAGGGTTAGGGCTGGACTGGGTACTAGACACATAAGGGGTGATCTCTATTAACCCTTCTCTCTTCCCAAAGGGTAGGAGAAAGGGAATAAGGGAGAGAGACTTACAGGTTGGAAACTAAAACAACTATAATGAAACAAAACCAATAAACCAAAAAGTTAGTAACACTAATAAGAAAATAAAGAAAGTAGTGAAATATTTACAGAATCAAATATTTACAAACCCAAATATTTACAAAATCAATATTGACCCCACTTCCCCAGTGGCAATCACGTCACCGCTGATGTTGCGGAGATGGCACAGGGGAAGTTCCAGACTTTCTCAGAAGCAGATGAGAACTGGATTTGAGAACTCAAGGATTGGGATCAAAGGCAGAACAACAGACTGAGTCCTCCTCAGATGCTGGCCATGGAAGAAGAGAGATGAACACTTGTGATGGCTCAGCTTTCTACTGAATATGACATATATGGGCTTTGCTGGTCAGATTTGGGTCACCTGTCCACTTCTCCCCGCAGATGTGATCTTTTACTTACTTATGATCCTTTTATTTTACAGCACCCCCAACGTGGGGCACAAGATTTAATAGTGACCTTGAAAACTATAGGAACAAGTATAAGCAAGAGCCTTTCTGCATGCCAGTCCTGGCAGTAGCTAGAAACATCAGGCACTACCACTTCTGGTAGCAGACACTATCTGCAAAAACGTGATGTTGACTTCAGAAAGTCCAGCTTCTTACTGAGCAGAAAAATAAAATCACTGGTTCTGTTCTAGCTCAGACCAGGACAATGGGGCAAGAAATATCATGCTTTCTGGAAATATAGAGTTCTCATGGCAAGAGATTTGGGAAGCTTGTTCCCATATTCTTCCTTGCTAAAGGTGTCCTGTATGAGTTTTGGCAGGTTAGTTTCTCTGTGGCTATTTGAAATAATCACAAAGGTGTTGATTGCTCCTGAGAGAGTCAGGAGAATGAAATTGTGAGGCACTGAATGCTGCTGTAACATGGCTGTGATCCTAGCAGCTGAACATCTGTGGAAATTTTGATGCCAGCCTCTAAGGACTGGTGCACACTCTGAGGTTAAAGGGGGCCGTGGCCTGTGTCTTGGTTTGGGGATCTCCCTGGTGATGCCTGTGGTTTTAACTTCAGTGAGTGAATCTGTGCTACAGAAGGGCTACTTTGCCATGCTTTCTGTGTGTGGAAGAAATGTGGATGCATGGTGAAATGGTTTTGTTGACTCCTTCTCTGACCTGATTTTGGATGTGGTCCCTCAGTCACTTGATTACTTTTCTGGAGTTTGTGACGGGAGCTACAAAAAGGTTTTCCAGTGACTTGCTCTTGGAAAAAAAAAAAAGTTATATTCCTTAAAAACAGGCTGACGCAATGCCTAATTGCCCTGTGGAAGGACTGAGGTGAGCACTTTGTCTAGGTACATGCTAAAGATTTTCCTTGAGCACCTGGAAAACACATTCATCTTCAATCAGCCTGGGAGGGATTCTTCACACTTTTGCCTGAAGTAGGCATACCTGGTGTGTTTCGTGGGCAAAAAAAACCAGATAAACCTGCAACTGCTTTTTTTTTTATTTCTTAGCAAGATCAGACTTTTTTTTTGGTTTTCTGGCAAAAGTACAATTTTCCTCTGTTTGACTCATAGGCACTCAGGGCGGCATCAGGCTGTATATGCAGGAGTTGATAACCATTACCCAGAAGGCTCTGCAGTCCCAGTCCTGGAAGATGAAAGCCCAGGGAGCAGCTGCCATGGCATCAATTGCCAAACAGACGGGCTTCCTTGTACCACCACATCTGGGAATAGTGCTCTCCGCTCTGCTGCAAGGCCTGCCAGGAAGAACCTGGTCTGGGAAGGTAAGAAAGGAACTGGCACTTTGTTGGTCACTGTGAGCACCAGCATGTGGCCCTTGAGCCAGGAGGTGCAATGTTCTGTGTTGCGGAGCAGCACGTGTAGGAACTCTTGTCTTAGGGACCCTGCCTTTTGCCCTGCATTTAGCAGATACAAAAACTACAGGGAAAATAAATAGGTGTTCAGACTGCTTTAAAAGTTGTTTCCACTTGGACTGCTTCCATGGCACTATGTTCTAGCCTTGAGAAGTACTCACTTGTGCTCAGAGGTGCTGCAAGGCCCCTTTCCACTGAGAGCAGATGGAAAACCAAGTCCTCTTGCGACCTCTACAGCAGGAGTTGCAGGAGCCAGACATTGCTGCTAGGCTGGCGCTATAGGTGTATTTCTCCACTATCTCTTGTAGCAGAGCATAAAGGTTTGCCCTGTGCGGCGGGGCTGTGCCACTGGCTGTGTAGCATTTCTCAGCAGTACCTGTTTTGCTTCTTGCAGGAGGAGCTGTTGAAGGCCGTTGCCAGCGTCGTCTCTGCCTGCAGGTAAGTGTCTTGAAAGAGGTGGCACCTTCAGGACCTGAGATCTCAAAAAGGAGGTGGTTGCACAATGTTGTTGCCTGTCTGATGCTAAGGAGACTGGAAAGTTGTGAACACCATCCTGATCTCCTGTCAGCATGTGAGGAGTCTTTCCTCTTGTCAGTGTGTGGGGTCACTGGTGAGAGCTAGGAGGCACAAGGAATGCTTCAGAGGGACCAGCGGGCGTCAAACCTTGATTTAGGGCGAGGGAGAGGATGTTGAGAGGCCAGGATTGCTGAGAAAAAAAAATAGACTGAGAGGAACGATGGACACTTTAATGGGGAAAAAAAATTAGAGGTAGAAGGGTGAGGGGGAAAAGTGCATTGGAGGCATATGAAGAAAAACAGGGTTAGACAGGGTGAGAATGAAGAAGAGCACCAGAGCGTACCTTCAGTTTACAACTGTTGGTAGGCAACCCGATGCCCAGACATAGGAATTACTTCCTACCTGAGGAAAGAGCAGTGTTTGGGAAGGAACTAATGTGGGTCTGATAGTTTCTGTATGCCTTGTGTTTCAGTGCAGAGCTGCAGAAGTCAGTGCCTGGGCAGCCCACTGTCAGTGATATTGTCCAGGCTGTCCTGAAGGAGTGTCGGAAAGAGAACCTAAAGTATAAGATGGTGGCTTTGCGCTGTGCTGGTGGGGTGCTGCAGGCAACAAAGGAAGACCGGTTCCAGGAGCTGGCAGATATCATCTTTCCCATGATAAAGAAGGTGACAGCTTCTTGAGTTTTCCCTCTTTGAAAGCAAAACACCTGAGTGGTGACAGTCCAGCTGATGCTGGTCGCACACTAGACTTTGCTCAGCAGCCTGCTGATGTGAGGATTACCCTACACTCAGCTAGATCCTTGGTGGGTCTGAATACCAGACTTCTGGTGAGCTCTGGGTGGGTTGTACCTGTGCTGCCCAAACTGAATTATCCCAGCCTGTGGTGTCCAGCACTGGCCCAAAACAGTGTTAAAAGTGAATTCCTGCCTGCTCTGCAGGTGGCAAGAAACTCCTAGGAAGCTGCGTAGGCTCCTTGTGTTTAGTATCCACAGTGCAAGCAGGACTGGTGCAGCACAGGCAGATGTTCGGACACAGGGCTGTGGAGCCTGCTCTGTGCTGCTGCAGGCTGCCGATAGTGCCGGAGCTTCTGGTGGCCAAGGGGACCTGTGCCCCCCCCATATGGAGGCACTGACTGGGTGCAAGGACCGGTGTGCACAGGCTGCCAGGGAAGACTGAGTTGCTCTGAAGTGTGTGGCTAGCCTGCCGTCATCCTTCTGTCGATCATACATTCCCCCCATGGCCTCCACAGAACTCTTTTGAGAGCATGGGCACGGGTTTACCAAAGCATGACGAAGAGGACGAGGACATGAAGGAGAAGGAGATGCAGATGGAGTCCCTGATCTGTGCTTTTGAGACCCTGGGCAAAGCCTGGCCGAGGAGCCCAGAGACACAGTGTAAGTCAGCTAATGGTGTGCAAAGCCGACTTTCTTGGCTCACACTGTTTCCTTTTACAATGAAAAGCGGGAAGAGATCATGCTGGGTTTGGGGAGGCTTTTGAGGAGGTGCAGGACCTCGCTGCCTGTGGCTTGCAAGGTCTTCAGTGAGAAAGTTGCCACAACAGCTTTCCCACAAGAGTAGCCCATCCTTGAGGAAATCCCTTCAGTATTGTCTTAAATTCACTTTACCCAGCTTCTCTGAGTTTGTGGGCACATACAGGATGCCTGAGGGGGCTTGCCTAATCAAAAGCAGCCTAGTTCTGCTGCTCACATTTACATTTCCATCAAAGCTGCTACAAGGCAGAGGAACTGAGTGTATCCAAAAAGCCCAAACAGGTTGCGTATGTAAGCATGCCAGAATGTATAATACAGCTGTTTATCTTCTGACGTTTGTTAATGAGGGTGCAGATGTGGTGAGTATTTTCAGGGTGCTGACTTTGTCATGTGCAGTGACAGGCTTGATGTCAACTGGAGAGGAGCACAAGGAACACCTTGGGGACAGAGCAGGAAGTGTTTCCTTCTGCCTTTCACTGTAGTAACACAGTGACATCTTTATTTTTCTGTAGGTTGCTATCGCAGGGAGTTCTGCAAGTTAATGTGTGACCGTCTGAAACTCAGCACGTGGAAAGTGCAGCTTGGAGTGCTACAGGCCATGAATGCCTACTTTCAAGGGTAATTCTCCTTTCTGCAATCCACTTTGATGGTGTTTCTTTTCCTTCTTGCTTCAAACTTCTGAATGAAATTGAGGTTGACACTTGGAGGAAACTGGAGCAGATTTCTGTCCCAGTGATGTAGGGTGTCTGACTGGGTTTTTGCCTTTGGCAGGCTAATGCTGTTTGATGAGGAACACTCAGACCCTGTGGCTTTGACAGAAATACTGCTGGAAACTTCTTCATCTATCACCCATTCTTTAGGTAAATGGACTTTTTCCTGGTTTGTGGTTGATGGTGAGTGGCTTGCTAATACATTCCACCTCTGAGGGTTGACTGGTAGAGTGAGTGCAGAATCATCAGCTGTAAGAGGTAACATTTTGCCCTTGTTTGCACTGTGCTGTAGTAAGTTTGATGTTGCAGTAGCTGTTCCAGCCAGTACTGTGCAGGGCGCTGTGCACAGGGAGGTAAATTCCTCTGGTGCAAGAGAGCTTTGAAGGGGAAGGGAGAGGCAGACAGCAGACTCTGCAACCTCTCAGGAGTGCAAATCAGAACCATAGTAATTTTCTCCCTGTAGGAGATGGACCCCACATACTCTAACTATTACTGACTTAATGAAGTTTTTCTCCTCTGTAGTTCAGACTTCTTGAATATAGGCGTTGGAGAGACTCTAAATTTTCTCATTCAGCCAGTGAATGAAGCTCCAAGGCTTTGAGACAGTTTGTGCTCTCCCTCAGAATGCTCCTGTGGAGATATAAGCACTACCCTATGTAATGCTGACAGTCAGGGGGCTGTTTATTACTTTCATAGTGTTCCCACTAGTCCTGTGACGGTGACAGTGCCCCATGCCTCCTCATACCTGCATGCATCTCTTCTTTCTGGTATGCCTAAAGGCAGCACCTACTTAAGAGCTAGCTACCAATCCAGAGACCTCTTTGGGGAAAGCTGCTTTCAACTGTCAGTCTTCCTGGAATGAGACTTGTAACAAGTTTTTAGCTCAGGAGACCAAATACCTTTTTGTGACAAGGTTGCACTTGATGGCACGGAGTTTACGTAGCCTTACTTAATGCTGCTTGTTAAAATTTGGCTGGTTTCTTGCCATTGCAACTTAGCAGAAGAAACAGTCTGTTACCCTGCAGCTGTGCCAGCATCGTTCCCTTTCAACATACGTAAGGAGTGGTAGCACTGTACTAATCGCAGAGGCAGCTCCCAAGGTTCAGTCAACCTGTCAACCTCTAGTTGGTCACTCTCTGCCACTCTGATGTGTCCTAACTGGGGAGCACTGCTGACTGCCAGCATGAAGGTGCTCAGTGAGCTGTGCTAACAAAAGCAGTGTGGAGACCACAGTGGTGACTGGATGCCTTTGGTTCTTTGGTGAGCTGGTTGTTTTTGTTTGGTTTTGTTTTTTTAATCTCTTTAGAAAACAAAAGCTACACCTCCATAAGAACAGAAGCTTTGTCTGTGATACAACTGCTGCTCACCAAACTGCAAGGTGAGAATTTTTGCTTGCTTGCTACCTGGGAGAGCCACTGTTTGGTAAAGAAGGCACCTGGGTGCATGGCCTGGAACCCTGGAGAGGTGGTGTTCAGCACTGAGTGATGTCGGGGCAGTGGGAGTTCTGTGTTTGGTGTGACTGGTGATATTTGGGGAGAGCTTGAAGTAACTGTGGATAAATTCCAGGTCTAAGGGACTTCTGGATACTCCTTGGGTGAGGAAAGTGTCTGGCAAGGAGGGCCTCAGGCAGAGTGCCCAGGACTGTGTGCAGTCAGATTCTGCCTCACATGCAAGCTCCGTAGAGGGGAGATCTCCTGTTTGTGCAGAGGCATAATTTTTACCCTTTCAGTGCCAATTTTATTTCCGTGCTGTTAATTTGGGATTTAAGCCTTGCAGAATTTAGAGAGTGAGTCTACATAGGTCTCAAGACCATAAATGTCATCATTTCCGGTAGCAAATGTTTCCTTTGGGGTTCTGCTATGAACTTCATGTTTTCTTATCCTAGCAAAAATCTTCTTACATTGCCTGAACCGGTTGTGAAGTGCCTTTGGTTCTTTGGGCCTGTGTTTTCTCACATTACAGGCTGAGACAGTCAAGCCTCATCTAAGCAGGCATGACTCCCTGTGCAGGAGGCAGCACATGCACCTGAGTGTCCATTTGAACTTGCCTCCTCCTGGAAGAGCAGTAGGGACTGCGAGTGAAATGTTGAAGCAGTTGCTCTTTCAGCCTCTCTGAGGATGGAGACAGCTTCCTGGGGTTTTTTGGCATTTGATGATTCATGTCTGGTGTCTGTCTGTCTTTATCTACACAGAAACTCAACAGTGGGAAAGCCTGACACCAGAGAGCAGAGAGCACCTCATCCGTTCATTGTCTACAATGGCGTCAGATAGCAGACCCGAGCTGCAAGAGAAGGCATTTATGTTGAAGAAAACACTTGAAAATCTTGACTAAGTTGTAAAGCAAACTACAAAGTGCCATGTAAAACAAAAACAAAAGAGTGCAGTGGTCTGAAAACTTGAGTGGGAAAGTGAAGATTATTCTGTAGCATGCATCATTCCTGGCCAAAATAAAAAAACATGCCTTAAATTCTTTTCCCCGTTAATGTTATTATTACTCTTATAAGCTGATGGCTAGTTGTTTGTTTTTTTTTTCAGTAAATACCTCTAACAGTCTGCCCTAGAATGTTTGTAAGTGTGCAGCATAAAAATGTTGCGGGCAAAATACTTTTTTTTCCTTTTCTTTAAATCAGCAAAAGAATGTTACTCAGATCCCCTTTGTCCTTCAAAGGAATTCTTGAAAAACCACCAGCACAGGAAGTGAAAAGCGTATTTGATTTTCACTTACGTCGTGTGTGGAGCTCTGTTACCTGGTGTCTAAACAGTAAACCTTCGGGACTCTGCAGTAGAGCTAGTGTTTGTCTGTAACAAATGAAATGCTCCCCCTGATGAAGGCCATATTAAACTCCCTCGGTTTCCCAGGGGCAGGGTTTCCTCTGACACCCGCCTCTGCTTCTTCTGCTTGCTCCTTCCTCCCTTGCAGTCCGTTGTCCGTGAGTTACGAAAGGCAGAGTACTGTTAACTTCGCTCCTTCCTCCTTCTCTGACCTCAGCATGGACTGACTGAGACTATGCCTTCCCTGGCTAGCAACCTTGGCCTCCCAAACTTTAAATGAGAACTTTTTTCCTCAAAGGATGCACAAGAGAGCACTTTACTGAGCTGTGTGGGACAAAGATGGGCCTAGTTGGTGCCCAGGTGGAACACTGCTCTTCTCAAAATTGTTTTGCATGGACACTGCTCAGCTGCAGAAAAAAAAAAATAGAAAAACAATCTTTTCTAGGTATGTTTTTGAAGAGTGTTCGAAGTTTGCAATGACAAGTTTTTTTAATAGTGGTGATGTTTTATTCCCTTCCTGTTCGTAACCCTGTTCTTGCTTTGGAAACCCGTAACAATTTAGACTTGTCGATATTTGTAAGAAACTGAATCATCTGTCATTTCTTAGCAGCCCAAGTCATGCTGGTTTCTAGCAAATACTTTTAATTTGCACTTAAGAAGAAAGATTTTATCTGCATTACTGTGGAGTAAAATTGCTATATGATGATGTGGCCATGCTGCCTGTCTTTTTTTTTTTTTTTTCCTTTTGCCCTCCTGAAATAAAACACAAACCCTGATCACTATAGCAACAGATTTTTAATAGTGTAAAGTGAGCACTGCACCATAATCTGACCAGTATGTGTACAGCTTTTTGGGGATAAATGCTTTGCTGATGGTGAAATAAAATCATTAGTGTGGGCACTATCATGTCCATGGCTTTCAGCATAGAAAAGCTTGTTTTTTTCTTAAAGTCTGCTGCTCCTTTCAGATTCGACCTATTAGGGAGAGGGTTGCTCAGATGTCACATTTCCTCCATGCCCATTTACTCAGAATCAGGTATGCAGTACCTGCTTTTCCCTCAGGTGCCATTTCCCATTCCGGTACTGTAACACTTTGTCTGACTCGCTCTCCACAGGAAGGGAGGAATGCAATTTGTGCACAACTGGTAAGAAAATGTCAGCAAGGAGTGGGTGGAGCTGTCCCACGGTGGCTCTCTCGTAGCAGAAACCTCAGCGAGCACTATTGCATTGTACACTAGAACTGGTCAGTGGGCAACTCCTTGGTGCTGGGAGCTGGTGCTATAATGTTTTGATTTACACCTTGTTGCAGGGAGCTGCTCTTTGTTTATGTGTAGTTTGAACTATTGAGCACAGTGTACATTTTGAAATTTTACTGGGCAAATCACTTTGCAGTATCTTTGAGAACTTGCTCACCATGACATGTAGTGTCATGAGTGCTTTTGTTTTATTTTGTTTTGTTTTTTGTATTAGATGATGAATTTTACTAGTGATGCTTTGCTGTAGCAGTTCATTGTCTGACTTGGGGTTTTTTCATATTGGTGAGTGACAGTAACAGAAAAGCCAGAGCCTCCACATCTCTGGTAATGTGAGTTTTCATTGTGGACTGGAGTATTCAGAGGCAATGCCTAATATGGTCAAATGACCATAAGTAGAATAACTGTAATCGTTGTCAATAGCAACCTGAATTTCTGTATTGGGGATTTACATTAGAGGGAAGAGCTTATTCTAGGAACTCTACAAACAGCTGGATTAACAGCTCTGGCCGAGAGTGTTAGGAAGGTTAGAGATGGTATAATGCGTTCTGAATCACAAAGCAATATGTCTTTCTCGTGATTACAGAACAGATTCAGAGCTCCTCTCTAAAGCATGTGCCTATACACAAAACCTACCTGTACAAAAGTTAATTCAGTCAGAGGCTTGATTTCTGCCCCCCTCACATTTGTAAACTTAACAGGATTAAACATAAATAAATAAATAAATAAATAGATGTGGCCTTCCTAGAGTTTTTCCTCTAAAAGTGATTGCACTATGTAAAACACACTGTACTTTGCCCAGCATGGGCATTTCTTGTGCTGCTGCAATGCTTTGTATACCTGGAGTGCAGTGCGCAGACATGGCTCTAGCACTCACATTCTGACCTACAAGCTGTTGCTTAAATGGATGTATATTAAGAAAAGTTTTCTAATGTTGCAAGATCTCCATCAAATTCACTGCAATCTGTACTGTCGAAGTATGTGAATGGTCTGACTGAAAGAAAACCCTCCTGCTTACCAAAAAGGTAAAATTAAATAAAAGCTGCATGACCTGTTCTCCGAAGTGACTGGTCGTGTTTTTTAATCCCAGTGCAAGTTCAGGTGTTCCAAATGTGGTCTGCCTTTGTGTTCTGCTTGGGCCTGACCTCAGGCCCCTCGCCTGACAGTGGTGGTACTGATGCAGCCCTTGGTCTGAGTGTCATCTGTTCAGGCTGAGGCTGGCTGTGTTAAACATAGAATCGTAGAACAGTTTAGGTTGAAGAAGACCGTCATACCGTTAACTCAGCACTGCCAGGTCCACCACTAACCCATGTGCCCAAGTGCACATCTGTACATCTTTTAAATACCTCCAGGCAGGGTGACTCCGCCACTTCCCTGGGCAGCGTCATCCAAAACTTGACAACCGTTTCCATGAAGACATTTTTTCCTAATATCCAACCTAAACCTCCCAGGGTGCAACTGGAGGCCATTTCCTCTTGTCCTGTCACTTGTTACTTGGGAGAAGAGTCCAACCCCCCACTTGGCTGCAACCTCCTTTCAGGTAGTTTTAGAGAGCAGTAGTGTTCTCCCCTGAGCCTCCTCCAGGCTGAACAATCCTGGTTCCCTCAGCCACTCCTCAGAAGACTTGTTCTTGAGACCCTTCACCTTCAAGAGAAGGGCTTTGTTGCCCTTCTCTTGACCTCCTCCAGCACCTCTTTCTTGTCATGAGGGGCCCAAAACTGAACACAGGTTTTGAAGTGCAGCCTCACCAGAGCTGAGTATAGGGGCACAATCCCTTCCTTCGTCCTGCTGGCCACACTATTTCTGAACCAGGCCAGGATGGCCGCCTTGCTCACCTGGGCACACTGCTGGCTCATGTTCAGACAGCTGTTGACCGACACCCCCAGATCTTTTTCTGCCAGGCGGCTCTCCAGCTACTTTTCCCACCCAGCACTTGTTCCTGTTGAGTATCATACAGCTGGAGCCCATGGACCCAGCCTGTCCAGACCCCTCTGAAGAGCCTTCCTACTCAAGCAGATCAACACTCCTGCCCAGCTTCGTGTCATCTGCAAACTTACTGAGAGTAGATGTGTTCCTCTTATCCAGATCACTGATAGATACTAAACAGAACAGGCCAAACAGATAATTCACTCCATCAAAACTCACCTGGACACGGTCCTGTGTGACCTACTCTAGGTGATCCTGCCAGGGCAGGGTGGGGGTGGACTAGATAATCTTTCGAGGTGCCTTCCAGCCCCTGACATTCTGTGATCCACCACCACTCTTGGTGTCCAACCATCCAGCCAGTTTTTTAACCAGTGAAAATTGCACCCATCCAAGCCATGAGCAGCCAGTTTCTCCAGAATACTGTGGAAAATGGTGACAAAGGCTTGACTGAAGTCTGCATAGGGAACATCCACAGCCTGTCCCTCATCCACTAAGTGAGGTAGGAAAACAAGTTGAGCAAGCAGGACCTGCTGGCTGGGCCTGATCACCTGGTTGTCCTGGACGTGCCGTGTGATGGCACTCAGGATGATGTGCTCCATAACCCTGCCCAGCACCCAGGTCAGACCGACAGGCCTGTAGTTCCCCTGATTCTCCTTCTGGCCCTTCTTGTAGATGGGCATCACATCCACAAACCTCCAGTCCACTGAGTGTAGCAGACAGATGCATGACTGTTTGCCTCATTTCTTGGCATTTTGCAAATCCCCAGCTTGGTCAAAAACAAGACTGGTTTCTGGCCCTGTGAGGCAAACTGGTAAGTGCCAAATGGAATGTGGTGGAGGGAAGCAGGAAACAGATGCCTCAAACAGCCTTGGCCTGAGTATGCATGAAATCAGGAATCTTGAGAAGGCAGGATGGCCTTGCCTCGTAGCATATATCCCATAGAGATAAGGCAATTGTATGTGGTTGTAACGATGAAATGCCCTCCTTCCCTGCCAGACAGGCTATACATTCACATACAGAAAAAGTGCGTATAAATTGAGGTGGAATGAAGCAAAAAGTCAGAAGACATAAGATGAAGAAGAGAAGCAGCATGTAGACAGAGATGAAGATAATAGGAAGAAAAGTGCAGGAGGAGATGATGGCATCCTTGAAGCCTTGTTGGCAGGACCAACACAGGAAACCAGACCAGTCATCTCTGTCTCTCTTTCCTCTCCACCTCTTACCCCCTCCCCCTTTATCTTTCTTTCCCTTTCCCCTTTCTCACTAAGTAATGCAAGGCCTAGCATACTGCTTGCTTAGTTTATATTTAGCTTCTGTCTTGTAATCATGTGTAATACTGCCTGTTAGAAGTTGTTATATGTCCTTTTTCCTTGTTATCATTAAGCAACATGCAGCTTGCTGTAGTTTGTTGTATACCTAGTCTTTTCCCGGTTATCATTAAGTCATAGTACATCGCCTGCCTTAATGTGTCTTGTAACTAAAACCAATTGTCATGAGTCTGATCTATGCATGGTGACAAATTAATACATGCGTGGACCTTGAGACTTGTCTCACCCTTGTCCATGCCATAGCAGAATTACGAATATAAGTCACATCCTGGGCGAGACATGACAACTAGGTCCTCCCTGGTTGGGCAGGACTGCTGACAGAGGATGGAAGGTGCCGTGGGGAGCGCCTCTGGCAGCTCACTCAGTATGCTTGGGTGGATCTTTGCAGGCCTCATAGACCTGTGTTTGCCTAGGTGGGGCAGCAAGTCACAGCAGGTCACCCAAGGGTTGTGGGGGCTTTTATTCTGCTCCCCATTCCTGTCTTCCAGCTCAGGGAGCCAGGGACCCTGAGAACAAGGGGTCTCACTATTAAAGACTGAGGCCAAGATGGCATTAAGTACCTCAGCCTTTTCCTCATCCTTGTTCACTGTGTTTTCCCCTGCATCTGACAGAGGGTGGACATTCCCCTTGGCCCTGCTTTTTTTGCTAATGGATTTCAGAAACATTTTCTATGTACTGCCTGTTGCAGCAGTGGCCAAAGTAAATTCTCATTGAAGCCTGGCTCTTCTCTCCATGCATAACCTTCACAACATCCTTGTAGTCATTGAGTTGCCTGCCTCTTCTTTCAAAGGTCATAAATTCTTTTATTCTTGAGTTCTAACTAAATTTCTCTGTTCAGTTTCAGACTGGTCTTCTTCCCTGCCAACTTGTCTTTTGACACACAGTGACAGCCCGTTCCTGCACCTTCAAGATTTTCTTCTTGAAAATCAAAGATCAAGCTTTCTTGTACCCCTTTGCCCTTCAGGACTGCCTCTCAAGGGATTCTGTCAGCGAGGCTTCTCAACAGGCCCAAAGCTGCCCTCATGAAGTCCAGGGTAGCAGTACTACTGACCCTGCTCTTCTATGAAAACCAAAAACTCTCTCATTTTGTGATCACTGTGCCAAAGACAGCCTTGACCCATCGCCTCACCCACACGTCCTTCTCCGTTCGTGAACAGCAGCTCCAGTTATGGTGCTCGCAGAGCTTGAGAGATGCCGTGGCTTTCTGCCAGGTGAACACCATCGCCTCCTGGTCGAGCTGGCAGAATTTCAGCGCCCTTCCTGCAGGCCCTGTCAGCCCATGCCCAGCCTGATGCCCCACACACTGCTCGTGCTCTCCCGGCTGCTTTTTAAAGGCAGGCAAGAGGGACAGTGGTGGGGGTAGTTGCGGGTGTTCTGGCAAGGCCTAGGCCTCCTCAGCATCTTCTCCAAGGGCTGCCAGCTCCCCGTGTGTCTTTCCAGGTGCCAGGAAAAGGCCCTGTGTGCCCTGACCTGCCCCTTGGCTGCAGGCTTTGCTGGCTCCAGAGCAGCTCCCCGGGGCAGCTGACAGCCCCTTTCAGTTACGCCACGTCTGGTTAGGAGGAACTGTGTGAACAGGGTGTTTAAGAAAAGCTTTGTGTCTTGAAACCAGGCAGGGTTACAGGATGTATGTATATATTTTATATAA
>NW_009700762.1:0-21343 GCF_000703405.1 Apaloderma vittatum | reverse complement strand
GTATTTCTGATTTTTGTCTTCTTTATAAAGATATGCTAACTAGTTCTGCGGTGCTATCTGAAACATAAACTTCAGACTGGATTTTAGCTTAACTGACTATGGAAATGATCTTTGTAGGATCGTCAGCCTAGTTCCTTAGAAGAACATAGAATAAGTGAAAAGAAGTTCAGAAATGTACCAGATATTCTAACTTTATCCAGCTCTATTGTGTACTGAGAGAACTTAGCACTTGCAAGCTTGGATCCTTTGAATATTAGTAGCATGGCATTTTGAAAGGGAGACCAGGGTTTCTGAGAAGATTTTTGCACTTTGTAGCAGGAAGAACTGTGTCTGAAACAACAATTATGCACGAGATTCCTTCTGGTTTTCATTTTTGGCCAAAACCATGGAGGATTTCACTTGTTTTTAAAGCAAGAAGTCTGAAGCACAGCAGATAATACAGTGTGGTGGTGGGCAGACAAACTGTAGCACGTTCAGCAAATACAGATTCTTTTGGGGAAATGTTGATTTGAATTTCATGCATCATCCAAGCGTAGTAAACACTGAAAGGTCATAAGAATATAAGAAAAAATCCATCTGATCTGAATTTCTCACTATCCAATATTGTTAATAATGTAATGTCAAACAAATAACTCTTTCTCTGAGTGTGACTAAAGTTAGATTCCATGTATAGTTGAAGAATAAATTGCCACATGTTTTTTTATTTGCTGTTCATTTCCTTTATAATGTCATGGTATTAGCTTATGAATGGTACCTTGAGCCACTGCAGTACACCTGGGTTTTCTCAGAGTTATTTCTCTGAGTTTGTTAGTCAGCATCTAGGAAATCTCATGTAGACTGTAACATACTCATCTTCTCAGCATAATTAGGATGAAATGAAAGTGTTTTGCTATTGATCTTTGCTTGTTATTAGTTTATGCTAACAGAAAAATAGTTTGAAGAAGTTTAATAGAGCCATCAGAATATTCTGTTTTGCTGTAGGAAATGTCACTGATAATCTTAAATGGAGGTATTTTCGAGCAGAACTTCCTTCCTTTCTCCCTTTTTCTAATCCTGGCTTTCTCTTCCTGGCTAAATAAAAATTTCTGGGAGGGATGATGAGTCTTGTTAAATAACCAGGGTGTTCAGAGACGTAGCAATAACATGTCTTAAACAGGGCTCAGGCAATGTATATTAGACTAATATATATCAAGGTCTACTACTGCGCTGCTTATTACCTTAACTTCATATAACATCATATTAATAAGTCTTTACAAACTGCATAGTTGTAAAGTACATCATCATAATCAGTATCACTCAGCTAATAAATCATTTGATTTGTGTTTGCTTTGTATTGTGCCAGCCTTGACAGCCAGAACACCACAAGGTGGGGACCTTTCTCATGGTCCAAGTTAATGAACCTACTGCGCCGAGGCATAGAATCATAGAATGGCCTAGGCTGGAAGGGACCTTAGAGATGATTTAAATCCAGCCTCCCTGCTGCCAGGGACGCCACCTCTCGACTAGATCAGGCAACACATGGGGACCGAATGGGAGTCCAACCCGTGACCTTGGCATTGGTAGCGCCACACTCAGCTGACTGAGCTAACCCGAGACCTCATTTATGAACATGTTCAGTGACTTCACCTCCACATTCTCCCTCATGGGAGAAAACATGTTTTGGTTTTTTTTACAGAAGTGTCAGCTATATTGTGGAGCTCCTGTCCTTGATCCTTCTGCAGACTCCAGGCAGATGTGTGGTTTTGCTTGCGCAGGAGACAACTGAAGCTGCTGAGCATTTATAGTTCAGACACTGTGGCAATGTGCAGCACCAGAGGTCACGTATTAGGGGTGACTGCCTTTTGGCCTCGAGGTAGAGCTGGTCAGTGCAGTAGATTGGTGGTCCAGGGAAACAAGTCGCTTGTGATGTCTGAGCTTCAGAGTCTAGTTCTACCTGTGGAGAGTCTGTACCTGTTGGCATGGATGGAGGTCTGCAAATGAAAAAACTGGACAGGCTCTGCTTAATGTTTTAATATTTGTTTTATTGCAAACATGATTCTTCTTCTGTGTAATGGGAGGATAAACATCTGCTTGAAAATCTATGCTTTAGAAGACTGGGTGGTGTTTTTTTCTGAGACTTAGAGTCTTAATTCATTTGATTGACAGATATAAACTTGAATTTTATTTTATTCTCCATCACAGCAGTAAGTTTAGTCCAACTACAGTTTTCATTGTGGCAATACAAATACACTAAGCCTAAAGTACTGCTGCCAGCTTACATATATAAAATTTGAGGATTAAGTAACCAGTGCAAACAAACACTCTCAGCTTTATGTAAGGAACAGAGTGTTGTTGGACTAGCCTTTTAATGCTCTCACAAATAATGTGAAGTAATAGCAACCAAAATCTACAGGTCTGTTCTTGGCTGCAGTAAGTACTAGAAAAATAATAGTCATTTGAAGAAAAGATTTTTGTCTATATGAAACATCCATTATTTGCCATAAATGCCACTCTTTTTTTTGCGTTTTATATGTGATATGCTCTTCATTTTTACCTTCTGAATAATTTGTACAAATAATCCCCTCCTTTTCTTTTTTTTTCAGCCCACCTAAACCAACGGTGTTCATCTCTGGTGTCATTGCTAGGGTAAGATGTTTAAACTTCTTTCAATCATAAAAGAATTATCGTAGGCTTTTCAGAATTATCACTGATCAGAGTAAAAGGAGTTATTTTCATTCATCTTCCTCTTTTTATGAGAAGAGGCTTTATGCTTTGTATATTTGTGTAAGTCCCTTTGAGCAATCTTTCTGGTTTTGTGTGAAATTGAAATTATTTATTGAAACTACTCCACTTTTTTACTTTGAATTTCAGCACCTTAAGTTTATTAGATCTTCTTTTCACATCTAAGCTAGATATTACGGCATTCATTTCTTTTGAAAGTGATTGCGTGTTAAGTCTGCTGCTATAGCTTGATCTGTGATGAGGAGCGACACTCATGCCTGTAGGCATACGTGTTGGGAGATACGTGTTTCAGCTGACGTATGTGCCTTGAGGTACTTGGGATTCAAGGCATTATCCCCTGGATTTTAACGGCAGGCAGGACCTGGAAATCCATAAGCTAAATCTTTAGCATTAACTAGCCATTAATTGTATGATCAATAGGTAATTCATGCCTTGTGCCTCGCAACAGGGGTTTTATCATGACTTTACGTGATGGGTACCTTTATCACGATGGCCTTATGTCACAGGGGTGTGTGATGTGGTTTACTGTAAGATTCTGTGGCTGTGTTAGATCACGTAGTCGTATTTTTTTCTTTATGAATGATTTAGGAAATCTCACACGTAAAAAACCCAGGCTCCCAGTCTAGTAGGCATGGAAAAGATCCAGAAAGGAAAGAAACTATTTTTTTAAATATTTTGTAACTCAATTCTTCTTTAGCTAATGTGTTACTTGATAGGGTACTGTGCTTATCCTCAGTAAGCTGTCAGCTGCAGGTTTATTTATTAACCTATGAAGAGGAAAAATGTTCTGTCATTTACTGAGACTTGATAACTCCCAAACATGCATCAAAATTTCTTCTCTGTGTAATAAACAAAACCTAGCAGCATGGTTTTGAGCGCAGAGTAATTTCTCAATTATGTTTTCAAATTTCCTAGTGTATAATAGTTCTCATTAGTATCAAGTGAAGGTTTATATACTGTGACCTTCCTATTCAATGTCTTCATGAGACAGAAGGCACCTCATCACGTTTGTGGATGGCACCAAAATGAGAGGCACAGTTAATAAGTTGAAGGGCAGGGTACCTGGACAGACTGGAGAAATGACAGGCAGCAGCTGGACACGAGCCAGCCACGTGCACGACAGCAAGAAAGCCAACAGCTTCCTAGGCTGCATTAGCAGGAAAGTAGCTGGTAGATCGAAGGAAGGGATAATCCCCCTCTGCTCAGCGCACTTTAGACCACATACAGAATAGTTCATCCAGTTTTGGACACCCGAGCGTACAAAAGGTATTGATAAACCAGGAGGAATTCACTGGAGGGCCACAAAGGTGGCACAGGAGCACCTGTCCTGGAATGCAGGACCTTGGGAGGAGAGGCTGAGGGAACAGGCCTTGTTTAGCAAGCAGAAGAGATTGTTTCAAGAGGACCTAACAGCCGCCTCCCCATATCTACAAGGAAGTTACCCAAAATATGGAGCCAGGCTGTTTCAAGTGGTGTGTGTCAGGCACAAATTGAAATGGAGAGGCCTGACTAGATGTAGAAAAATAAATTTTTTCACTATGAGGACATCCAGGCAGTGGAGCAGCCCTGGAGGGGCCATTCAGTCTCTGTGCTTAGAGTTTTTCAAGAGCAGAGTGAATTAAAACTTTGAGTAAGTTGGTCTTATAGGTATAAGGGCTCTGAGAGATGTGGAAAAGGCAGTATCAGGGGGAAGCAAGGCAGAAATTGTCATGTTTGGGAAGAGGAGCTCTTGGAAGACTGGAGGCATCTTGGAGCAGAGAAGAAAAGTGAAAAAATGTGAAAAGTTAACCTAGTGATCAAAATTTTGAAAACCAAATATGTCACAACAGAAAGGAAGAATTAGGAGTAGATTGAAATAGTGTCAGGTGCCATCTGAGACATCAGCTTCATACAAAATGTCTCCATGTAAGATTGTCACCCAGTGAGCTGATGGAATGGAGGGAGTTCCTGGTTTATGATATATCCGTTCTACCACTGCTCAGTGACAGGAGGAGGAGGAGTTGTTTCCCACTGCTTTTTGAAAACCTCGTGGGACTGACCCTAGAAATAACAGTTGTAAATAGGTGATGTGAGGCTCACACCTCATCTGAGCCTGCCCAACAGCGGCACGTGAGGACTAACACTAGCAGACCTGGTTAAAAGAGTTGGTTAAACTTAAAAACCAATCACCCCTAAGATCTGAGGCAAAAGTAATTTTAGATCCTGCCTTTCTTCCCACAGAACTGGCATTCCTATGGTAGGTTTTCTTGTGCAGGTAATTTTTCTCACTGCCTTATACCTTATTTGTAAAATAGTCTTCTCTCTTGGGTTGTTTTGTGAAAACCGAACAGGTCAAGGAGATCTGACCACTCACAGCCAGTGACCGTCACTTAGCCTGAGGAGCTGTTAAGCACTGAAGATAGCAATATAGGGTTCTTTTCCTTTTGGTCCCATTAAGATACTGTATTCTTGGATGGTGTGTGTCATTGGAAAAAGTTGCATAAAAGAAATTTTGAAGTTGACTAACAGAATGGCAAGATAGGATGGGTACAGGGGGACTTTAAGGTAACATGTAACACTGTTTTCCGTCTGCTTCTTACATTTTGAAACACATCCACTTGAACTGGAAAGTGTGCTTTTAATATTTCTTAAATTTTTCCTGTTGTGTTCTTTGAACAGGGTGATAAGGACTTCCCTCCAGCTGCAGCTCAGGTGGCTCACCAGAAACCACATCCTTCTGTGGAAAAGCTTCCTCACCCACAACATGTCAAACAGCACATCCACCAGCCTCGCAAGTGAGCTCTCCATCAAAATCTCAACCACACTGCTGTCTATGAATAAGTTTTCAAGAGAAGACAAAAACCCTTTAGGATTCACACCGTCAAATTAGTAAAATTGCCCTCTAAATTAGCATGCTATTTCTTCTGCTTTAATTCTCAAGAAGAGTTAATAAGAGTGAAGACGTTGTTTCGTTCTTTATCCTGGATGGAAAATTCTCTATTAAGTATTTGCTGATCAGGGGTGGGTTTTTCATAAGATTTTCTTATTGCCAAGATAAAATTTTAGTATGAATGATGCGATTAATGAGCTTAAAGCTTGTGCTTTTAGTTGGGGCACCACAATAGCAGATAATGTTTTTACGCTAAGCTGGTAAGAATAGCCATTTCGTACTGGTACATTTACTATCTGGAGGGAGTTTGTTGTGTGTGTTGAGACAGAAATTGGTGGTTGTCTTGATTACGTAGAACCCTTGCAGACTTCAGTATCCTGTGGTGTTATAACACAGTGACTATGTCCTGTGATTTCAACTAATGAGATGGCAAAAGAGACCAAAAGTGTTCTCAAGTGGGCAAGAAACACAGCTGAATCTTACTCAGACCCACAGTCTTGCTGACTTCTTCCCTTTGGAGGTCTGTGAGTAGGGAGAGAGTACACAAATCAGAGTTTCAAGAACACTGCTGCTGTAGGCAACTGGTGATCTTGTGGGTCTCAGTGGGGGCTATATTTTTATGAGGTGATAATTTCTCAATTCCCATAACAAGCTGAAGGAGCTCAGGGCCCTCTAGAATTGACCTTTCAATGAACTGATGAAAAATCCTTCTTTTTTTAACTTAAGTTTGAGATCATTGCTTGAAATCAAGAGATACTGTTAGTAAATGTGTTTATGACCCAACTTCTGTTGTGCATAATATTTTTTTCCCGGTCTTCTTATTGTGAATGAGGACAGTAGTGATACGAGGGAATAAAAAAGTTACTTTTCAAATAGAGCAATTGGATTAGATTTGGCCACATAATTAAAGCTTTTGATTGCACAGTTCAAAATCACTTAGCTCTATCATTTTCCTTCTTTACCTGATCTCTGTAAACCCCATGAAAATATTTTTTTTAGCATTCCACATACACTTTTAAAGTGTACTTCTGTTTTAAACTGAGTATAAATATAGTACAGCCTTTAGTACCCTCTAGGTTTATAAAACTTTTAATAACATTCAAAAAAGCAGGTACCGGAGCTAGTGCTGCAAATATTCGCCTGGCAAATCAGTGAAAGTTTGGGGTCACTTTGTTTTTTACTAGTTCATTTATTTTTAAGGTCAAATAGTATAGAAAAACAGTGAGAAGAGGTTTTAAAATATTATTTTTTAGAAATTTCTGCAGATTAAATAATTATTCCCTGAGTAGCTGATTTAAAACAACAACAGCTACTAAATCATGTGAAATATGGCCCATTTCACAAGTGGAATAACTCCCTTCATGTGGGTGAGAAGGACCTAGCATTTCCATCTCTTCATAGGCTTGAAATGGAAATGATGTTTTGCAAAGGATGTGCATGGATATATTTATTCTACACTCAAGGAAGGATGTACAATCTGTATATGCAGTCCTTATTTTCAATTTAATTAGATAACCGTACTTGCCTTAAGGAACGAGTGTTGTTTGTAAGAATTATTCTGTATTAGAATATGCATAGTTTTTAAAATATGCTTTCTGAAGTTGGTATGTCTGAGGCCACGTTCGTAGCCCCTCATGAATGTGCAAGTGATTCACACGTGAGTAACTCATGTGTAAGAGTAGTGCTGTTGAACCTCGTGGAATATTTGCACGGGGTAATTTGCAGGCAGGAACGTTTCCAGATTCAGGACAAGGTGGTGTCTTCTCACCGATGGTGCAGCTGGTAGCTGTCAGCATGCTGCGTCAGCAATGATCGTCGCAGTCGCTTGGTACTGGTAACTGCTGGCTTGAGAGTGACCTGGATGAGATTTAACTGTCCTACATCTGAAGTAGTGTCTAGACTCCAGCTGTAGCCAATGGTGATGTAGTCAGGACAGTTGGTAGAGATTGGAGGCTTTGACCAAACAAAAGTGTCTTTCAGGATGAGCTGGATCCCTCTCAACTCCTTTGACCGCAGTGGAAAGCTAAATGTGCCTCAGTGTAGAAGCTCACCATGAGCTGAAGCTGGGTGCTTCTACTCTGTGTCTAGTAGTAGCTGGTAGAAATGATTTTGAAAGCAACACCACATTTCCATTCTAATACTAACTCTTAGGAACATGGATACATTTGAATTATGAGGTACTGCTCCTGGCTCTTAACGCAACATATACAGCGTATATAGACAATACCTGAATTTTGTCTCTGATAACTTAGATGGATGCGTAAGTTTGTACAATGGAGTATGACTCTCAAGATAGCTTTAGTGGCTTTTAGAGTGCAAGAATTCCTATATTATAAATGTCTCTGTATTAAAGCACATTATATATAGGTGGGAAGTATCCATGTTTATACATGTGTCCTTACCAAAGCATTGCCTTGCCCAAAATAATCATAACTGGTGATCCAGGTTGCCTACTGATGGTTATTGATATTTTTTAAATATGTTACAGTAACATTCAAGTGCAGGAAATGTTCAGCTGTTACCTTGCAATGATTGTGAAATAAATTTTCTGTAATTGTCAGTGTGGCAATAATGCAACAATAAAGCATGAAGTTGTATAATGGGCTCTTTTTTTCTGTAACTGCTAGATTAATCAGCAGGGTGTGGTTTTGTGGGGTTTATGGAATCTTATTACAGAATGCTGCATGACTAATCAACATTTTATAGACAGTGAAATTTATTAGGAAGTTTTATGACACAGTGGATGAGCTGTTTTGGATAGTTCAGTCTCATTTAAAATACAAACTTGATGCTGCCAGCCTGAATAGGAGCTGCTGTTTTCCACTATGAAATTGGAGATCCTCCCTCAGTCTTTGCAAAGCTCTAGTATTTAAGCCTGGTAAAAGGTAAGGTAGGGTAAAAGAAATGAAATTAAATTTTTTCCTTTGCTTTTCAAATTCTAGTCTTCTTTCAGAAAAAGAAAATATTGTAATCAGAAGCGTCTCATGAAGCTGCAGTTAATGTTACATAGTGCATGCCCCAACTCAAATGAATCACAAAAGTTTGGAAAAAATGGCCATGGTGTTTCTGAAGTTTTCTGATACTTTGGTCATCCTATATTTTGTGTATCTGTAGTGTGTATATAATATACCAAATATATGTGGTACAGTGCAGATATGGTAGATTTACTGCCCTGGGACTATTGCTATTAATGTTGCACTATGTTCCAAGAATGTTGTCTTCTATTAAAATTTGGGGGAAATGTATGTGCATGATGTCTCGTATGCTATTGATTGAGTTGTCCATAATTATTTCAAGTTCCATGGCCCTGTTATCAGCAGTATCGCAAATGTTATTAGTAAGTAGGTGTTATTTAATTCTAGTTTCACCAGTATGGTTTACCCTTTTGTCATCAGATGTCTTGAAATGTAGGTCTTGTACTTTTATCCGTGTTAGCGTGGTGATCATCACATGCTCCTGGCTGTTTTATGAAAATATTCACAGCAACCTGTTTCAGACCAAAGTAAAGGGGATGGATTGGACAAATGTATTTGTCCTTTGTAATAACTTAATTCGGAATACTTGGCATCTCCATGGAGAAGGGAAGTGTCAGTTTTATAAAACCACTTCTCATGTCCCCTTTAGATTTGGGTATATCAAGTTTAAAATGAGATGTAAGTCTAGGGCAATGTCTTTAGCTACAGGATTAAGATACGTTAATTGCATTTTAGAAAATGTGGGGATGTCAGTAAGGATGCAGTTACTTTTACAACAGGGAGAGTTGCTGGTTAAATGCTGCAATGATGTAAAGAATTAAGAAGACAAATCTGTTCTAGTTGAATTTCTTTTTCACAAACGCCCTCCCTTGCAAGATAAAGACACTTAAATGTGACTGGTTACAGTTAGTATGATCTGCTCTGTCAGTAAAAGAGGAGTGCAGGTCATAGTGACTGGACGAGATGAGAAGAAACTGAGTCACAGCGGTAAATCTTCCATCAGATTTCAGCAACAGATGGGCAAAGTAAATCTACATTGCAGCTGTAGCCTTTGGTAAATGTTGTGCATGATTGTTTTGCGTAAAATTAGTAAAGGTATTAACTAAGTACCCGATTTGCTTTCCTGAAGAATTCTTTTTATCTCCTTGAATTTTCTCTGTTACACCTCTGGCATGCATACTTTTTTCTTAGGAAGATGGATGTTTGTATTTTGCTTGTCGCTGTCTTCTTGGGTCTCCTTCAAGAATGAGTATTTGTTGGGTTTTCCTCATCCCTCATGAGAGACTGCATCTAGTGTATACAGTTTTTCTGAGTCTTTTCCTAAAATGGTAGCGCTGCTGTTTAGATAGGAACCTGAAAGGAGGGGTGGAACAGGTTGCATTTGAAAGAGAACTCCACAAACAAAGAAGTCAGTTCTGTTGCAAGGACTGTTGCCCTTCCTTTCAAGATGATGATCAAAGAAAAAGAATACAGTAGAATCTTTTTTTTTTCTGAGAATGTGATTTATTACTGGTTGGAGCTGATGGGCCTGCATGGGTGATGATGATTTTTTGCAAAACACACTCTCGTCACTGCCAGGAGCAAAACTAAAGTGCAGATACTAAAGCCATTGCAAACATAGATCTTGCAAGAGACATTGAAAGAGGCCTTATAATATAATCTCTGCTGCCCAGCTTGCACTGGAGATATTTTTAGAAATCTTGAGTAGCTGACATTCTGTAGGTCACTCATGGCTTTAGAAAAAGAAAAGCATTTGTAATCCACAGTGATTTTAAGGATTATAAAAATTGTTTAGCTGTTAACGAGCTATGAGCTCTCTATAGCTGACATTAAGGGCCCACATATTACCTTTGGTGTATTCTCAGATTGTTGTGATTAAAGCTGGTTCAGCAAAATTGTTTTTATCCTTCTTTCTGGCTAGCAAGCAAGCGGCAGATTCTGAACGTATGTAAAATAACTTCTTACAAGCTGTTTTTGGTAGGCTGTCTCAGGTGTCAATGGATGTCTGATACCATGTTAAGAAGGATAATGACATCACTTTCTTGCATATGGAGGAGCGAGTGCACTGGAGAGCACAGCAGCTGACCTGGCTACTCTCTTAAGCCAGCAGTGTCCCCTGGAATACAGAACAGTGGATTTAGTTAAAGCAAAAGTTAGTTATTAATCTCTGCACGCTGCCAGCAGCTGAAATAACTTCTATCTCATCGTGTTTCAGATGTTACTAAAACCACGAACATGTTCAACCCCTGAGTAAAACTGCACCAACATGCCAGTGTTTTCATCTGAAAGGAGGCATCAGTTTTCTCCTTGTTTTTTACGTCTACTTGTGAACCTGCTGTATTTATCTGAAGACTTTGCTTGGTGTGTAAAAAAAGTCATGATTTTCTAAAGTCATGTACACCTAATTGTAGGCTTCATTTCAGTTTTCAGGTGATGTATCATTCTGCAATGAGGGTTAACCTTCCACTTATTTGAGTTCTGCTGACCTCATGTCTCATTTCTTTAAAAAGCTGTTCTAATCCATGATTGCTTCTGAGAATTTCGAGCAGGTTTTCTCAAACAGGAACCATGGACAACATTTTTTTTACATGTTCCTGCTGAGAGGCTTCTAATGATGGTCAAAGTCAAGGAGTAAAGGAGGAGCCCGCGGAAGTGGTTCATGAGGGACGTGAGCCTTCAGCTGCCAAAGAAGGCCCCGAAGGTGGGGACCGCAGTGTAGGGATGGCAGTCGAGCCTGCGGGACAGAGGAGATGCATATGAGGAAAGGCTGAGGGAGCTGGGTCTGTTTAGCTTGGAGAAGAGATGACTGAGGGGCGATCTTACCGATGCTTGTAGATATCTAAAGAGTCAGTGTTAGGAAGATGGGGCCAGACTCTTCTCAGTAGTGTCCAGTGACAGGACAGGGCTTGGACTAGATGATCCGTGAGGTCCCTTCCAACCTGATATTCTGTGATTCTTTGACAAAGGGCAATGGTCACACACTAGAAAACAGGAAGTTCCTGCGTGAGCTGCTGTAGGTGATCCTGCTCTGGCAGGGGCATTGGACTAGATATCTTCAGAGGTCCCTTCCAACCCCGACCATTCTGTGATTCAGGGATTCATGGACCTTGTCTTTCTGACCTCCCTCTGTTGTCAAAGTTTCACAGAAGCCCAGGCAAGGTGGAGCTCTGGTTCTCGGCTTCAGGCTGCTACTCCAGGCAGGGCTGCCCCCAGCAGCAGGGGGGGGTGGCTGGGTTTGTGATGAGGTAGTGGGGAGCGTCAGTGAAACTAAAGATCTCGTAGCTTTGTTTCTGTTGAAGACCAAGAGGCTGGCACACACGCTGGTGGATTGTTGCACACTTTGTTTTATTTTTTGCTCTATTTAAATCCACAGTGTGACTAAAGCAGTAAACCCTTAAGTATTAAAACTAGAATAGTAAGTGGATCAGCATAGAAATGGTTTCAGTTGTGCTCTGTAAAACTGTTGTTAGAAGATGACAAGAGAAAAGAAACCAAGCTATCATCTCATTTCAGAACTCAATACTGACGGTTTCTTATGCTGCTCAGTGACCTCAATTTCCACTGCTTAATTATACACTCAAAGTACAATTCATTGATCTGTAAATTTACATGTCTGTGTATCTTTTTGCGTGGGAGAGACCTTTGGATGGGGAAGATGTGCAAATGCAAACATTTTTACGAACTTCTGGTTCTTTTAACCTGAAGGGTTCAGCACAAAGAAATTTGTATTATCTGTCTGCTGCAAAAGCCAGCAGTGAGTGTGTGCACATGCAGAATGTGGAATTGAGACATATTCTAGTTTAACTTGGATCTAATTAGTATTGTGTGTGTGTACCTATGAAGAGAGAGGATGGTAAATTTTAGAAACTAAGATGTAATATTTTATTTGTTCCTGAAGCAATGCGAGATCAGATTCCTCGGAACACACAGTTTGGGTGAACGCTTTTAACATCCTTTTTGCAGGTAGCTTTTCACTTTGTTAAATCTGAGTTGCTAATATAAAACCTTAATGAATGGCAAACACAAGAATTCTCTTTTAGGGCCTGATTTATCACCCAGAACGGAATAAACATTAGCTCACTGCTGCTGTGACAACTGTGACAGCTGGAGGGGTCTGGAATGAAAGGCTGAAGCCTTAAATAAGCCTTTTAACTGAGCTCAACTGCGCCAAATAGCTCTTAGGAGGTACATGCTGGAAACCTGTACGTCACAGGACGAGAGCTCTGCTTTGCACACTAATAGCTGGTTTGCCATTAGCCAATTGTTGCTGAGATCAATATTTATAGAAAGTATAGAGCATGATCTGACTACTTATCACAACTCATAATATTCCAGTCTCCTAGGTTTGTGTGTTTAGTTTGTTAATGGACACAAGTTGTTTTCTGGCTGTCGCTGTGCTCAGCCTGTGGCACTCTCCTGATGGTCGATCCTTTGAGACAGGTATGACTTTGGTGGGAGTAGGTTAAAAGGAAAAATCTATACCTTAAAAGGTATAGCAAATGTTCCCAGTGACATCTAAGCAGATGTCTTCTGGAAGATTTAGGATTCCTACAGATGCAGGTTCCTTCAGGGCAGGTTATTTTTCCCATCCCATACAGGCCCCAGTCTTTCAGAGAGCATTTCTACTTTGTGTTTATGGTTAACTTCTGTGATACTCCTCAGGGAATTAAGGTAAATTCAGATTCATTTTGCAGGACTTGAACGTCGAACTAAATTTTACCTGAGGTAAGGACTTAGAGATGTGTCTCTTCTCAAACACCATAAGGCATCTCAACTTGAAAAATAGTGAAAGAGAAGGCTGGTGGGCAGATCCTTTGCACTATGTGAGTTATGTTTGTGGAGCTCTGCAGAGGAATGTCAGTGTTAGATGACGTACCCCATCTTCAGTTCTGCGGTTCGGTGGCTAAGCCACTTTGTTAGTATTAGTTTCTGGGCTTTTTGCTGACTCACAGGTGTAATGTAAAAGCCTTGGCTTCAGGAGGCAAAATGAAATTTGTTGTGAAAAATACGACCCCAGCCTGCAGTTGTGTAGGCCCCATGAGTTCAAAAGCAGGGGGCTGGAATTCACCAGAACAACCTGGAAGAGAGAGCACCTGTCTGTGCAGTGGTCCTTGCTGGAATAGGAAGTTTAGCAGAAAAGATGGTAACAGTGAAAATCTGAGTTATTTTGAAAACAATGGAACAAAATGCTTCAGAGTAAATTAGCTTGCTAGATAGGAAAAAAATACCACTATTGTAACACACAGGTGTATGTGTGCATCTTTACATGTTGTATAATTTGGTATTACTTGATTTTAATAACTAACAGGAAATATCCTTATTTTGCAATTCCTAATAAATGAGCATGCAGTATGTTTCAGCAGAAATAAACAGAAGCCCTACCAGGGCAGTTCTTTGAGAAATTATATAAACCCCCATGTTAATTTACAAAAGCAGTCTCAGGGTTACTGCTCTGCAGTTTCTCCTTTACTTATGTGGTGTTTTGCAGCATTGCAAAGCAATTGGCAGGATAGCTGCTCAGCCTGAAGATACTGTTGAATGCTTTTAGTAGTCAGAATCAAGCAGGAACTCCACTCTTGATTTATTGTCCTTTATGTTCTGAAAACACAAATATTTCTGTGGCTGTTTGTAAGGGGCTGAGATTACAGAGTGAAAAGATTAAAGCGCAGCACTTCAGAAAGAGGAGATGTACCAATTACCCCGAGAAGCAATTCTAAATAGCATTAGTGACCTAGCACTACTGCTCTGAAAGGTGTCTAAATCTAGATGACATCTTTGTGTTCATTATGGGCCACTGCATTTTGATAGCTATAATATGTACTCAAGGTAAAATGCTGGAGCTGATGTAAATGGAGAATATTACTTTGATAGCATTATAGTTTTAATGGGTAGTATAAGCTACAAGCAATGAATATGAGCCCTATGTATTTTCAGCCGTATTGGCTGGCATTAATGACAATACAGCTGAAGACTTTTTGCTTTCCATCTAGTAGCAGCAAAAGCTCTTCAAGTGTAAGAGAGATGAACTTGTTTTTACTCTGCAAACTTAACAGAAATGCTTCTTAGGAACAAATGTTCGATCCCAGTGCATCTTGCTGACAGCATCCGCTGGAGTTGGCAGTGACAGCACCTCAATGTGATCAATGCAGATTTGAGTGAGACTTTTTCTGACTTCACAGTCTTTTCTGTCAGCAACAAGAAGGGAGGAAACGGAGACAGAGAGGGAAAGATTCTGCAAAAGCATCAACTAAGGGGTAGGAAGAGGGACTTAACTTGTACATCAGGGAAAAAAAACAAATAGTTGCTTAAAGAAAAGGGTTTTCAAGGCTGCCTTTGAGCACCAGCAAAGCCTAAAAAGGCTATGAAGTATCAGAAAGTGGGTTTGAGTGTTCTCAACAGCCTGTCGTATTAGAGTTGAGTTTCCTTGTCTTGTTCTGTCCCAGTCAGTTATATGGATGATGCAATGCATGGCCTTTGGTCTTAGCCAGGGACCAGCATGGAAGACCAGATTATGATCTCTGTACCCTTCTTTGGTGAGAGTCCCTGAGGTTTATACCTAAATGTTATTGATGTAGGAGTTCGAGGGTCACTGCCAAGGACACTTCTCAGGACATTGCCCTGCATGGTCTTCGGGGCTCAGGCAGCTCTTAAGAGTGCTAGTCATGAGGTGTTTCTGCTAACCAGCGGCATCCAGCCATCAGGCACTGTTCTGTCGGAGACTCTGTGAAGGCTTGTTGCTCATGAACAGCTGACAGGAGCAGGAGTAATGAGTATTTTGTTCTGGACCACAGAATACGTTTTTATTTTTGCACCAGGCATAAAATAATGTGAGATTACACACCACGTGTGACTGCGTCTGCTGGTGATGCTTGTGAGCAGCCTAATGAAAGCACACACTGAATCCCTCAGTAAGTAGTCTTTACAGCAGTGCCTAGAGCATGGTGGACTCAGATTTTAAGGGATCTGGATTTCAGGCCCATTGTAGTGGAAGCTTTTGTTATCTCTCATGGAAATTGATCGCTTACTAGTAAAATGCATGCAGTTATTGTTAAAATTTAATAGGGCTTGCCTGTGAAAACAGATGTGCAAAAGCCTTTAAATAGCTACATGCCCTGCCAGCATGCCAGCATTCACTGCCTAGCTCAGTAGATAATGTCTCAAAGGAAAAATGCCGATATAATTTAAATTAGCAGAAACAATTTGCAAGGAATCTGGGAAAGGTTTTGGCAACTCCTGAAGTATTTTGGAGGTGTAGACCTTGCTGCAGAGGTCTGGGTGCAGCATAGTGGTCAAGAATTCCCACTTCTACTCCTTCCCACCACTACATATTTCTTGATGGTATCTTGAAAATGTGAGCAGTGTAACCAGTGCATTGATACATGGATGTGCAAGCTGCTTAGAACTATCTCCTAAGAAAAAAAAAGTACTCTTCATGTGTCTTTATGGGATTGTTGGCTCCAAAAGTCAAAGTTGGCAATTGGCAGCGTCATTAAAATTGAAGCTGAAGGCAGAGTAAGCTACCTGGAAGTTCATAGCAAAATAAGTTGTCCAACTACTGTACTGACCATAGTATTTATTTTTATGCTTAGTTCAATAACTTTGTATAAATCGGATGAGAAACTGCTGCCTTTCCTCCAGCCTGTGACAGAGTTTGGGCTCAGCTGTCTGTGATGTCCCCACGTTTACCACCTTCTGCTCCTTGTTCACTCATGTCACTCATTGCTTATGAAGTTTTCAGAATCCCATCCAAACATCACCAGCCTCAGCTACATTTCTGGACCAGTTCAAAGGAACTGAGACAAGCTGATGCCTGAACACTGCACAGCTCATTTGCAAAGTGTTCATGCCCAGACTAGTAGTAGTGAAATATCTGCTATTCTCCTAAAGCATTTATCAGTGTGTGCTTACAGCAGCGTCTCATGGTTGTTTCATAAGATTTATTATCACATGGTTGAGTTTGATAACTGTGAAATGACTGGCATGCCTGCTCTGGCATGGGGAAGAGACCTTCAGGCCACAGGTGAAGGAACTTCTGCTTTTTTCTTCTCTTCCTGAAGGCTATTTTGGGTGAGTGCAAACCCACAACTGTATAAGAAGATTCATGTCCATACATTAATGTGATTTTTACTTGGCTCTGGTGGGGGATTATTGCAGTTACATTAGAACTTGGCTTTGTTTGACTTGCTGCTGGGTTGCTGCTGCCCCTTTTAGAAGAGCTCGGCTAATGGGAAATAGCAACACAAGGATTTAATGGCATTTACATGGAACAGACCTGACTTTCAATTTCATAACTTCATAAAGCTGTTAAATCGCCCGCTGGAATCTCCGAAAGCTGGAACTCTTTAGAAAAGTAGCGCATGATGGTGGTATATGATGCAAAACTTTTTTTAGTCTTGCATTTCTAGGCAAAGCTTTCAATGTGCTTTTTGCTCTCTGGCAAATAACTCGTTTGCCTAAGGAAAGCACTTGGTGGGAAAAACAGTCCAAAGACACACTTGGCTTCCTGTTACTCTGAGGGGAAGTACTTTTTTTTTTTTTCCTTTTTCATAGGTTTTGAAGGATGATACCTTCGACAGTATATATTTATACTGTGGAGAGTGCCTGAGCACTCTCATGCTTCTTTGTCCTCAGAAGCTATATGGGTTCAGCCTGCTCCAGCCATGAGCAGCAGGTGATCTACATTCTGGATCTACATCATTTCACACCTGCAGGCTACCCTCAGCTCCACTCTGCCCCTGCCATCACACTGCCACTCTCAGTTATAAAGAATTTTACATGGTTTTCCAAGGCCAATAGATGACAAGTGCTCTGATTGATTGCCATAGTTTTCATCACGTGGTTTTCTTTCTGTGGGTTTTCCCAGCTGTCCTTTTCCCTCAGTACTTGATAACCAAGAGCTGACCTTATGAGTTAACTTCGAATTTAGGAAAATATTTTTGTCTAATTGATGGGGAAACTGAGGCATGGAGGCAACAAGCAAGTCTGGCTGGAACAAGCCTTGAACTTGATCCAGCATGTGCCAGCACAGGAAGAGCTGCAGCTTTCATGCTTCTGGAAATACCTGGATGGTAATGTTGGCTTTAATCTGTTTTCTTCCCTCTGTGTTTTCTTCAGCCATATGCCCCAGTGATGGTGGTTTCCTTCCTCTTATCCAACCTCACATTCTCTTTACTTTGGTCATATCCTATCTGACTGGTGTACAACACTCAGCTCTTCACTATGGATTAATTTTTGTTGCTTTTTTGATTAAACTAGTTCTTGTCTTGTGGAAATGCCACTCAACGCCCTGGAAGAAGAAGGGTGACCAATGTAGCACGTCCTGTGTCCTGGGAGGATGGGCTTAAAGAGGGAAAGTGAGGTTGTCTACCATGTTTGTAGATTTTTGCCTACCATATTTACAAATTTTCTGCTGTTTTTTTCTTTCTTGTACAGTTGTCGCATCCTGAAGATGAAGCGTTTTTAATGTCTAAAAATAGCTGCTTATGGATGTGCTCTACACCTGGCAATCAAAGAACATACCTGGAGATAAAGAAGGAATTGTAGAATTGTAGCATGTTTTGGGATGGAAGGAACTTTCAAAGGTCATCTAGTTCCACCCCCCTGCGGTGAGCAGGGACATCTTCAACTAGGTGAGGTTGCCCAGAGCCCCATCCAACTCAACCTTGAATGTTTCCAGGGATGGGACTTCTACCACATCTCTAGGCAATCTGGTTCAATGTTTCACCACCCTCATTGTAAGAAATTTCTTCCTTATATCTAGTCTGAACCTACCTTCTTTTGGTTTAAAACCCCTTTTTCCTGTTGCAGCAGGCCCTGCTGAAAAGATTGTCCTCAAGCAGTAGAGGTCTCCAAGCAAGCTCCAAGCTTAGTGTCTGAGAGGTGGGCTGTATCTCTACAGTACATGGTTAAACCCACGTCTGGCTTCTGTACAAGCTGTGTTTTGTAGGAGGCATCCTTGGGAAGACCTGCAGACAGGGAATTACTATAATCCAGTCCGGATGTCACGAAAGCATGGATTAATATTTCATCTTCTGCCTCTGATTGTTGTCAGGCTCACTTTGTTCCTGAGCTGGGGCTGTGATCCTCAGAAGACAGCCTTGAATTAAAGATTAAGCCAGTGTTTTACTTGATGGAAAGAGAGCAGTTCTCCGCAGATGATGATGCAGTTCTTACCCAGAGCTGCATGCAGGAGTTTAAAGTTTCCCAAATCCAAACGATGGAGCAAAGCTGCAGCGTGGTGCTGGGGACCCTGTGAGGGGCAGGGTCTCTGGCAGCTGTGAGGCTTGTTAATGAACATGGGACTGCTAATTAGTGGAGGGTGAGCAAGAGGCACTGGACTGCTCCAGGAGGTGCCACTGACTCTGCTGTGTGTGAGAGAGCTCAACAATGATGAGAGAGCTTGGGGGCAGCACTGCCCATTGAAACCAATTTAGTTAAGCTGCCACGACTCTCTGGACGGAAGCTCTGACTTCAGGATGAATGATTTACTTCACTTTAATCTCAAGCTGACTCTGATTGATTAAGTCAAGTGAGTATCAGCCTGAGTAAAAGTAACCCAAGAGAGCCTGTCTGCATTTTTTCTGTTGAACTTTTCAGTTAAACCAGTTCAACAGTCATTTGTTGGGGTAATTTTTTTACTTCTGGATTTGTTTTTGAATACAGAAGAGACCTTGCCATGATACCTGTCTATTTTTTCTATGAACAACTGACATGCAGTTAAAAAGTCCATTGCTTTATCCCTCGCTTTCTCTGAGCACAATACCTTAGTCAGTCACAGAAACCCTAAGACAGCTCAGGATATTTAAAGTTCATAAATGTGATTGCCCAAGGATGTGGAGAACCCAGTTTGAGTGTTCAGCCAAAACTAGTGCCCATCAGTTACCATGGCTGGGATGACCGCTGTCACACAGCCTGGATCTTGTATCTTGGCCTCTCGGTAGCTGGCAGTTTCCAGCAAAGAGTAGGTGCAGATTCTCAGGCGTGCTGGTGCAGCAAACCCTACCTAAGCCTAAAAAGGACCTTGCAGAAGGCTGCCTTGTAGGGGCTGGGAAGCCACAGGCAAACACTGGTCATTGTGCCTGTGAATATTAGGAAAAAAACCAAAGGCTAATATGGTCAGTCATACAAACCACAAATGAAAAAGTGATCATGTAAAACATCCATAAAGTGTCTTTTTTGACTGAGCACATTAGTCACATTTGAGTTTGCTAAACAAATTTCTGAGAGTGAAACAAAGCAGAATTAAGTTTAATGCGACTGGTCTGTTCAGTTCTATTGCTCACCAAACAAATGTTAGTTTATTTCACTTAAAAGGATACCCTTCAAGAGGCTCTGACTGCAGCTTTTGGAAGAGAATACCAGGGGATATTCTTCAAAAGAAGACCACATATCCCTTGCATGGAAACTGAGTAAGTCTTGAGTGACAACTATTCTACTACATTTCCCTGGGAAGGCAGCCAAGCAAGTAATACAGAGCGCTTTGATACAATTATGTTTGTATCTTCTTTTAAAACACTACTTCACTTTGGTTTGGAACAGAACTTTGAGTGGGGACTGTTATTTAAGGGCATTGCTTATTGATTTGTGTCACACACTATCACAAAACAATGTGGAGCATCCTCATGATAAGGGCTTCTCTGAGAAGGAGGCTTCAGTATAGTGGCAGCAAGCATGAGGAGACCTTAGTTCCCCTTGCCAGAAGCATAGAATCATAGAATAGCCTAGGCTGGAAGGGACCTTAGAGATCATTTAATCCAACCTCCCTGTCATGGGCAGGGATGCCACCTCTCGACTAGGCAACCCATGGGGACCGAGCAGGAATTCAACCTGCGACCTCGGTGTTGTCAGCACCATGCTCAACCCACTGAGCTAACCAGCCCTATAATAACTGTTTTATCACCTTTGTCAGTAGAATGCTGTGCACAGAGACTCAGAAAGCATCTTTGGCAGTAATCACTGCGGCACCAAAAGTAAAAATACCAGGGACACAAGCGTGCGCATGTGCGCACGCACACACACACACACACCCACACACCCACACACACCCGGAGTGGAGAGGTTTGAGCAGTTCCTGGGCCCCATTCCTGATCCACATTCTTGAGCTCACTGTTTGATTGGTGCCTTATGAGAACTCACTGAATGCATCCAGGATGGTGCCTGGATGGTGCCTGGATTTTGCACATCTGCCTCTTGAGCTTTTCTGTTTATTTTTGATTTGTTTGGGCGGAAGGGCTTGGGCAGAGCAGCAAACTGTCGTTCATGTGGGAAGCTGCTGTGACAGGAAAGGGAAAAGGAACCACCTGAACCCATTTTTCCAACCTCTTCTGTTTTCCCGGGAGTGGACTGAAACAGCGGCGTTTGGCCCACTAATTACCCATAAACCTCTTCACAGTTTCATAGCCATAAAAGAATGCTGCAAACATTGTAAATTCAAATGTGCTGAGAGAACTGCCAAATTTAAACCTGACTAGGCCAAATTAATATGCATAATAACTTTAATTATCTTATGAAGTATTATTTTGTCAAAGAATCCCCTGCCTCTTCCCATACAAGTGTTCAGTGAAAAGCCAGCTGGTCTGTTTTCTCTTTGTAGCCTCCATATTATACCCTGAATGATGTGTTCCTCTTACAGAACAATTATTTAAGGCTAGCTTTCTTAGAGATTGTCATCATTAACATATTTGAGTGCTTCACATTATCACTGGGAGATGAGAGGCTTTTTATGTGTAAGTATTGTATAATGTCTACATATATATACATATTATAAATATATATTATA
>NW_009700761.1:20944-35260 GCF_000703405.1 Apaloderma vittatum | reverse complement strand
GAGATGTCCCTGATAGGAGAGGTCAGGGCTCTGGATTATGATGTTGCTGAAGTGCCTGGTGAACATCACCATTGGTCTTGGCTTCTTACCCCGTCCCCTCCCATGGCTGCGGAGCCATGCCTTTGTTTTCTTCCCTGGCCCAAGGGGCAGGGTCCCTCAGGCTGTTCAGTACCCTTCAGATTTTACCGAGTCTCATGCATCCATCGCCTCTTAATGAAGATTTCAGACGCTCCGCTTCTGCTGCCAGTGAGACTGCTGTGTAGCTGGTGCCCCTGGGAGTCAAGACTTGCCAGAGCAGTAGCTCGTGTGAACCTTCTCATTGTTCAAGCTCAGAGCTAACGTGGCCATCATTACTTATCAGTGGCTGCTGTTTTCCATTACAGCCTGCTCGAACATAAACTGGATATGAGCACTGGGCTACAAGCCGGGCTCCTAGACCTCCAGAGCTCTGCTGAAGGTCTGAATCGCTTCCAGCTCCTTCGTAGAAGTTGTTCTGTATTCAGTAGAGAATCACACTCTTGGGCTCTTCACTTCTCAACTTGTTTCTTGCCAGAGAGTTCAAACCAACCCTACAGTTGTTCTTGTTCCACTAGAGCCGAGAGGATTTTCCCAGATGCTTGTGCGTGGCTCAGAGCACATCAAGAGGCGCAGAAGTTTTCTCAGGCCAGAAAACACAGACTAGCTCCATCTCTCCACAGGCTCAGAAACTGAAATTACTCATGGATGGGAAAGCACAACTCTGAGTTCAAGAATACTTTGCATTCCTAGAGCATCCTGCTTCCTGGGACTGGAACAAGCTTCATTGCTGCGAACCACTTTCAGTTGCTGGTGGGTTAGAAGCCTCCCTCCTGCATCCCCTTTTCTACAGCAAGGAGTGCCTCGTTGCACAAGTGTGGCTCAAAGAAAAATGCGGTCATGATGAGATCTTCTGTGGCATCCCTTCTGTGGCTATTTAGCATTTAGAAGCATTGCAGGAGGAGGAAGTTCACATCATTCTGTTGGTAGAAAAAAAATGCTGGGAGATCTGAGACCAAGCCCTCATGACCCTCCAACCTCTGTTACTGTCTCTGCCAAAACCCTTCGACCTGAACGTACCTGGCCCGAGTCCCTTCCTAAGGCCTGATGTCTAAAGTTTTTTGGAGACTAGCTTTAGGCTTTCAGAATTGCCTGGCCTGTGTGGAAAAATTATACACCAGACCCTTTCCAGATTTTTAGCTGAGCTTTAATTTCTATAGCTTTTCCTTCCCTTTCCCCACACAGAACAGGTTCACACCAGGCCATGGAAACCACAGCAATCTATGAATATGGACTGCTGCTTATTTGTGGTTCTAGCTGTCCTGAGAATGTAGTAAAAGATCATCACTTCAGTCGATAAAGAACTCAAAGGAAATCATTTAACTCAATTCAAGAGTGGAGAAAAATAAGAAAGTAAGATCTCTGTGTTGTGAGAAATTCTGCACACTCAGCAGCTGGTCTCAAAACTAGCACTGGTTTGATAAAGCAGAAGGTAAAGAGCTGTGGCTCCCAGGAAGGTTTAAATACACAACATCGTGAAAAAAATCGATCTGTAGCCTCTGACACTTAGTTCCGCTGGGTTTGCACTGCTCCCTCTTGCAGTTCCACAGGAAACACAGGGACTTGAGAGAAATTTATTCTGCTGCCTAGAGAATGAAATGCCATTGATCTAGAAGACGGACTTGATATGTAAAAATTTCTCCAGCTGTACTCAGTCCACCAGTAGGTCCTCATAAGAGTGCACGGAGCTTGAGGCAAGAGGTCTTCTGTACATCCCCCTCACCCCCTGTTTGTGCCAGCAAAAGGTACCTTTATTCTAAAACCTGCAGATCTTTTCCAAAAGCAGTGAGCAGAGCTGTAGCTGAACTGCTGCAAAAGTGGACCAGCTTAGCGTCAAACCAAAACAGAGATTTGTTTCTATTTTTATTGTGCGGAACGCAGAATATTGTATTTTTATTTCAGAGCAACTCTGAATGTTTTGTTTCACACCAAGGTGCTTTGTTTTGCTTTCAGCTTATTTAATCCTTGCAAAGAATTGTTTAAATTCCATGCTGAGACAAGGAATCATTTTGAAACAAAGAATTCCAAATGCTTCATTATTATTATTGTTATTATTTTTTTAAAAAAAAAAGGCCTCTGCACTGTTTTTCTCCCAGAGGAAACAATTCCCTGAATTTCTGTATCCTTTTAGTTCTATTACCACTGAAAGAAAAAAGTCACTCAGCTCGCACTGCAAGTCACAGGAAGAATGAACACCAGATGTGGCTACACCATGAAGCACGTTGCTTTTGGGTTGCCGTTAAGAAAGCACCTTCTTTCCTGGAATTACTTTATCTCTGCGTGCACCATATCCTCTCAAACCCAGAGGCTAAATAATGGCTTTTAAAGAGGGCACAAGCAGGGTACAAAGAGTTTTCTTTCGTAAGTACCAAAGGCAGACCTAGAGGATTGGAAGGCAGAATCCGGTAAGTAGAGAAAGGTCTAGAAAGGTGGTTTTGGTGAAGGTAAATGATGGAGATGAACCACCGTGGTGTTTCTACTTAGACACAGCTGACTTTCAGAGCCATGAGGCATTCCTAGCTTTCCTGGAGAGGAGCCCAGTTTGCTCTCCTGTTGCAGGCACCTTCTCCAACCCAAGGTACCTGCTTCTCTCCCTGAAGTGGAAGTAATTGCCTTAAAGTGGTGCAGGAACACAGAGAGGAAACAGTGACTCCCCTGTCCTGTTTCCTGCAGGAGCATGTCACCATCACTCCTTAGGGAGAGGGACATCTGTAGCAAATTTGATTCCCATCTCCAAGGAAGTAGGATCTGGGCCATGAGATCTTAGGCAAAACAAGCCCAAGACTTGCATTTTACAGTCTAGGCTCTTCTAAAATTAGCATTTCCATTTGCACTTGATTTTTTGTGGATGCTGAGGGTGAGGGGCAGAGAGATAAAGTAACATTTCCTATGCAGGCACAAGGTGCATTCAAAGGGCTTTCTCCTGTGGCCAGCACCTCTTCACTGTTACTTGGGAAAAGAGACCAACCCCACCTCATTCCAACCTTCTTTTGGGTAATTGTAGAGAGCAAGAAGGTCTCCCCTCAGCCTCTTCTCCAAGCTGAACAACCCCAGTTGCCTCAATCACTCCTCATCAGACTTGTTCTCTAGACCCTTCATGAGTTGTCATAGAATCATAGAATATTTTGAGTTAGAAGGAACCTTTAAAGTTCATCTAGTCCAACCCCCGTGCAACGAGCAAGGTGTCCTCTGTTTCTCTCGTGGTTGTCCTCCATATGTCTCAGCTTCTGCTATGGTGGGCTGTTGGCACATGGACTTTCAGACACAAGGCTACAAGAGGGGCAGCACAGAGTTGAATGTCTGGAGCTCTGGCCAACAGCAGATGCTTCAGAAGGAACAAAAAAAAGAGGGGAAACACAAGGTAATACTTCTCCAGAATACCCTTCCAGCCATCCCTCTATTCTTTTTTAGGCCTTCTTGCACCAAAGGAGACATATTTTTTTGTTTGATAACCCATCATGGGAATTTCTTTAGGTTTTTGTTGGCTGGTTTTAGACAGGTAAATTATTAGTTCTGCAATATCTTTGTTCAGGGAGGTCTACATCTTCATGTCAAGCCATGAAAAGGATCACCTTCCTCCCTGTCATCCTCTCCAGCATGAGTGGCATCATTTTCACGGGCACTTCAGACCATCCCACTTTACTGCCAAAAGGTTGTCAATGGCACTTAATTTTCACACCCACACTCGTATTCCCTGGAGCTCATCAATGACTTCAGGGACTGCCTGAAACAGGCACAAGGAAGAAGGGAAAGCAAACGGCCTTATCCAGGACACCGAGCTCTCTGTGTTCCAAGGGTTCCTTCATGCCCGTTAAGTTGTGAATCACTGTGCTTTGTGGATCCTTGGCTGCTGCAGCAACCCTTGAGGGCGCCAAAGACAGCTGTGACCATAATTTAGAGCTCCCCAGAGGCCAGTCTGGAGGTCCTTTGAGTGCCAGACCAACTTGAGTTGGCCAGAGGAGCAGGCACAAAGCCATCTTTGCCCAGCTTTGTGCCAAACACAGCTCTGCTGGAGCATGAGGCCAGAGCAATTCCTTGAAAAAGCATCCATTCTTTTTTCCCTTTCTGTTTTAATTACTGTTCTTTCTCTCACATTTGCTCTTCTGCCCTTAGATGAGGTGCAATGTTAGTGCACAGCCTGTGCTGGGCCCCATAATGGGGCAAAAATGTCAGAAGAGAGGGGAAAATCAATTGTCCCCAAGAACCCAAACCCTGCCTTAGGTCCTGCCATTTCCATCCCTGGTTTCCAGTTAAATGTTAACTCAGATCAAAGCACATCCTGCAGTAGGGCACTCCCAAAACAGAGCCACTGGGCGCTGGTACTCTTTCTGAGCTCACAAGGTGCACTTGACTCCACAGGGACATAAATCTGGGTCTTTCTCTCCTTTGCCCAGCTGCTGTTTTTTACAGTGTTTGTAAGAACTGCAAGCAATATTGATCACATGCAGGCACCCACGCTGCTGACTCTGCTCCCTTTTCCTGCCGATTGCCCATGTTACACCAGCTGTGCCATCGGAGAAATAGCACATGTCTTCTCTGAAACATCTTGTCTGCTTTCTCAGGAACCAAGTGCATAGTAGAAATCCTTATTCTTCTTTCTTACCATAGCTCAGCCGGAGGCATCTGCACCCCGGAGCCCTCAATCCCACACTCAACATCTTTGACACTTCAGCTGCTTTGTTCAATGATCTGAATACTGCTGTGCTGTATGTATCTTACCTGATTTTTGAAAGGTTTGAAAGGTGAGGAGGAGAAAGGGGAAGAGATGTGCACATTTTTTTAGGAAATATTATGAGAAATGTCTTCCCAGGACCCTGATTACACTCTACTGCTGAAAGAGCCCAGTAAAAGTGAAAATATCCACAGTAGTGAGACTGGAACAGTAACATCTTCCCAGTTGTTACTGGAAAAGCTGCACCAGAGGAGAATTCTTGCAGAAGGCTGCAGCTGTGGCCAACTAGGGACACTGGGGTCAAGAACGTATCAGTGAGTAGTCCCCCCTTGAAGGTGAGTTGCTTTGTACATGGGGATGTCTACGACAACCCTAAAGCCCAGAACAACCCTACAGTGAAGGCAGCCTCTGACATCTTTTGGTCCCTCTGACATTACTCTGAGACACAGAATACTTCTTTTTTTCTCTGCCACAGCAGCACTGCTGCCTGCAGTCACTCTGGGATCTCCTCCTGCTTATTCAAGACAAGACAAATTCCCTGGGGTGCGTTGCGCCATTGCAGTACGGGTCATTTTTCCCCTCTGCTTTCTCATTTGCAAGCTCTGCAGCAGAAGCTATGCTTTCCACACTGAGAGTGAACATTGGGCAAGGTGCTCCGTTCCAGAAATAAACTTAAACGCTTTCCTAATTTCCTAACATAATATGTTTTTCCCTTTTATTTTAACAAAAATAACAATAATAAAACAGAGCACCCTTTCTCCGTTTCTTTTTCTTACACAAACACATAATGCTGGTGCCTTAATGTCTCATCAAGAAAATCCAGACTGGAGCCTGCAGCCAGGACTCTGTGCCACCTAGATATTTTGGACACATAGTTGGACTCACCTACGCACATACGCACACACTTTGACTTCCCTGCCTCAGCAGGGTAAGACTTCAGATCTTTTCTTGCATCCACAAACTTGAATGGATACACTGAGCCTCACCAGGAAAAGGTCATTTCCACTCATTGACATTCAGGCTGTCTCCCCATTCGTACCCTTCAAGTGATATTTATATTTAAAGAGCATCAGCCTAGCTGAGGAGAGACTTTCCATTCATCAAGATTTCTGGGAAAAGGGAAGTTTCACACCTGTAGGAACACGGGGTTTTGACAGAAAAATAATCAAATCCTAATGCATCTTCTCCTAATGGGTTTACCCAGTTACAGGGTTGTAGCTGCTGGCTCTCCTGCAGTATGGTTTCCCAATAAAAGAAAGGTTTTGTGAGCACACAACTTGTGCACGGGTGTATGCATCTGCCTGTCTGCCAAACCATCCTCCCTCTCTTCAGTTAATAAGTTCTGAGCCTTTTGAATAATTTCAAACCAATTTTGTAGCAGGCCTGCATTTCTATCATTTAATTTTTTTAAATGTGTGTTTCTGCATGAAAGCAGCCAGGCAAGAAAAGAAAAATCTGAAGACTGAAGAACATCTGAGATGGAGAGGAAGATTTAGCCAGAGTATGGCAGTTTGTCTGTCCTCCTGTTCAGTCCCACATCTCTGCGTTAAAAGATACCCAAGGTGCTAGAGTTGCCTAAAGATGAGTCTTTTAGGACATAGATGGGATGGGAACACAGTCCCAGCCAGCTTGTGGAAGTGATACCTCTGTCACAGCTCACGTTGCCACTCCACAAGGAAATCAGCTGTCAGGTCTTAATGGCTCAACTACGCCCATTGTGTGATGAGGCTGGGGTGGGGTAAGTTATTGTATTTATTACACGTATTTATTACATGTCAGATGGAAATTTATATGACAGAGGAGACCTGAGCCTGGCAGCCCAAGAACAGTTGGTGAGAGTCAGATGAGAGGAAGAAGAGCAGACTTGGTCATCAGCTCTGGGCAATTCCTATCACAATTCCAGTCCACCCACTCGTCCTCTGCCTCTTCAACCTTTTTCATGTGACCAGACAGAAATAGAGGTCCTGATTCTTTTCCTGAGGCTGAACAAACCCAGTTCTCTCAGCCTTTCATACATGACAGGCTTCCCAGTCCTTTGATCATCTTTTTGGCCCTTCTCTGGACCCTTTCCAGCCTCTCCATACCTTTTTGTATAGGAGGGACAAAACCTGAACGCAGAATTCTAGATGTGCCCTGACCAGCTCTAAGGAGAGTGGGATAAGGACTTCTTCACCTCTGCTGGTGATGCCCTTGTTGCTGCAGTCCAGCATCCCATTGGCTTTCTCTGCCACAGCAGCACACTATTCATCCATGTTGAACTTGTTCTCCACCAGGACCTCCAGATCCCTTCCCAGAGAGTTGCTCCTCAGCCAGGTAGATCCCAGCATGTATTGCACTCCTGGATTATGTTTTCCCAGCTGCAAGACCTTACACTTGTCCTTGTCAAGTCTCATAAGGTTCCTGTTAGCCCACTCTTTTTATTCAGGTCTTCCTACGGGGTGGCTTTCTCTTCCAAAGTGCCCATTTCCCCACTCAGTTTGGTATTATCAGCAAAATTCATCAGGATACACTTGATCCCATCATCTGGATCACTTATCAAGATATTAAATAGCATTGGGCCCAATATTGACCTCTGGGGGACCTCACTTGTGACAGGTAGCCAGTTTGAAAAGGAGCTATTTACCAGCATCCCTTGGGAACAGCCTGTCGGCCAGATCCCAACCACGGCACGGACCACTTGTCTAGACCATAACGCATCGTCCCAGCACATTTCACAATCCATCTCGCCGTGCGCTCCCGAGGCGGCGGTGAGCAACACCCTCGTTATACCAAGAAGGAATGACTTACCCCAGGTCACCCAGCAGCCCCACAGCTGTGCCAGGAACAAAGTCCAATCAGATAAAAGTGTCAGAGAGGGAACAGCCAAATTGTGCTCAGGAGCGGTTGGCCAAATGAGGTAACAACCAGGGAAAGACGCCGATGGAGTTTGGCAGGGTGCGGGAGTCACACGCGCCTCCCACTTGGGCAGAAACCAGAAGTTGCTCAGGCTTTTCAGGTCTGCTGGATGGAGCACTCCCCCAGCACTGCACAGGTTCACAGGAGATATTTGAGGAGGGTCCACCCACTCCCCGAGCATCCCATGCCTGCCCTCCACACACAGCAGAAGATGTTGAGGAAGTTACTACATGGGCAAAGTGAACTCTCCGCTGAATTCACTACTCGTGTTAATTATATTGGAGCCCAGGTGTGCTAGAAGTTGCCCAGAGAGGCTGCGCATTCACTGTCCTTCAAGGTTTTCCACATCAGACTAGATAAAGCCCTGGGCAACCTGGTCTTACCTCCTAGCTGACTTGCTTTGAGTAGGAGGTTGAACTAGACACATCGTGAGGTCCCTTCCAGCCTGAACTATCCCATAACCTTGTAAATTGGGAAGCTCAACCATGCCTTCACCATTTGTAGGGTGATGCCACCTGGTGCTCCGCGGCAACAACGGAAGATAACCTGCAACAGCACAGATAACCATCCAGACCTGCCTGCATGGAGATATGTGTCCCACACATCTCCTTCCTCCCAAAAAGCAATAATACTTGGCTGCTTTTTGGCACGGCTTAACTTATTCGCTGTGACTTTCCCTTAACATATAGCAAATGTGGGATAAATTGGTTTCATTTAATGTATAATAAGAGCACACTGTATTCGGGTCACAGGCATCATCTTGCTCAGCCACCACAACCTGACCATGTGCCTACAGCTCTTCTGCCTCTGCTCTTCACCCTGGGACTTTCCAGAGTTTCACTAACCCATCCAAGAGGATTTTGTGGTGTGAGCACGTTGCTTTCACTTCTGACCCAAGGAGGACCTCAGACCAAACATCTCAAACTCCAGCCATCAGCCGTATCACCTTCCTTTCTTATTTTCCATCATAAACTCCCTCCATGCTCCCCCCACTCTACTCGCAGGGCTAACTCATCCATTGCCCAAAGTCCTCCACCACTCTCGCTTCCTTCCATAATCCCTAAGGCAGCAAAGCATTTGATCTCTCCTCTTTGCAAAGGCCAAAGGGATAAGCCCTGGGCCTCCTTGGCCTTCATGGTGGAAAAGATCTCATGCCAGGTAATCCTATTATTCCTCATCCTCTTACCTGACAGAGCCTCGTGGTGTTTTGCTGCGAGATCCCAGACGTTATAAGATGACAGGGGGGAAGTTCAGCCCCGTTCTGATGGCTCCAAGCACATTAGTATTAAATTCTTACACAATCAAAGCTGCCTGCAAAATAAAGCCAATGATCTACCTGATTTGGATGTTCTTGGCACAGGACAATAGGCTGCAATTTTCCAACAGAATCGGCTTGTTATAACACAAGGACTTTTTTTTTAAAGTTAGCTTGTTTGCCCTCGTGCCAGATTTTGTTAGTAATACTGTGGCATCAGGCCAACTTGCAGCTTGTTTGGAGTTCATCTAAAAACCTCTAGTAAAAGGAGATAGAGGTTCCACATTCCCCTCAAAAGATGGAAGGCTACAAAAGGCCGTTTGTGGAGGCATCAGGCTGACTGTCTGGGGTCCCAGTCCTCAAACAATTACCTCATCCTGCTAATGAGGAGTTTGCTTCAGGCTGTACCTAATAAAGTTCTCATTCTCACTCTGGATTTTAGAGCAACCGTTGTTCAGTCAAAGTTGGCCAAACCAGTTCTCTTACTGGTATCCCTGTTTATCCATCCTCTTCAAAGTACAGATTTCTAAAGAGCAGATGAAAATGAATTTAAAAATGCTCTGATTTTCCAGCTCAGGATGCACCATATTTTAGGCAAATGAGCTTCCTACCACAGTCAATATTCGTTTATCAAAAGTCATTTTTTTCCTCTTTTTCTGAGATGGATTTTTCCATGAGCCTTTCCCAGTGGCGATAACTGCAACAGGCAGCATTTTTAATGCTCTTTCTTCAACAAAAGCTGCTCAGTGATTGGGCTACAGCACTTCCAAAATGTGGTAGCCGTATCTTGGGGCACAATAATGATGAGAGGAGACAGCTGCTTTTTCTCTGGAAGTTTTCAGAGTAGTTACATTCACTTTCTCTGCAGAATCTGCTTCTTTCTTTTTTGGCCTCCTTACAAATCCTAAAGACACCTGGGAGACATCACTTTCTTCAGGCTTTGGCTTGATGTAAGCCCATTACCTGTGGGCTATTAGCAGATGTGAACAAGGTACTCCTGTGAAGCTGACTTGGTAAACAATCCTGCTGGTGATGTAGAAGAGCAACCTGATCCAGATTCCTCCAAATCCCACCCTTCTGTCCGCTTTACAAAAGTCAAAGGCGCTGAAGAAATCTGTTTTTTCCACAATATTCGCATCTTTAACTGAACACAGTCTGTCTGCTGGGTGTTACAGTTGGTTGTGAAATGGTTTCCCTGTTCTGTGAATTTTATTTTAAAATCTCAGCAAGCTTCCCATGGTAAGTTATGATAAAAAGCTGAAATGTTCAAAGTGCTGACACCCAAAAACCTAGTGGAGGGGAAAGTAGGATTGTGGGCTCTTCTGAAATTGTCTGGCTCTCAACTTTAGAAAGAAAGCTTAAAAAGCTTTCATTTTTTATTTCAAACATTTTGATTTTTGTTTATGCTTTTATTATAATTAGTCTTAGTTTGAAACAAAAATTGACGTAGTTTTGCCATTTAAAATATCGTATTTGTAAAACATTAAATGCCAAAGTAAAGATATTTTGTATTTAAAATTTGATGTGAATCGAGAAGTTTCTCTTTTCCTTGCACGCTCAGCTTGAGGGAAGAAGCATTTTTGGAAGAGGTTGTACAGATGCGGTGGCTCAGATGTACTTTTTACAGAATTTCTTTTCCAGTGGGAGAAATACTGACTTCTGCAGAGCCGAGGGGTGGATTCCTGTAATACCAGAAAAATCTGCAATGATGAGAGTTTTCTTCACTAAAGCCTGAATAGATAGGTTGAACATTTTTTGCCTGGAAGCACTTTGAGACACACCTTAACGTCATCCATTAATAATGCAGAAAATAGCTGATACTGCGCCACGGGAAAGCTGATGCCATCTCACAGCTCAGACATAAATGCACAGGGTTGCTTTTTTTTTTTATCCCACCATGTCTCCTCCCAGCATATCTCCAGCCACTGTGGTGTTTAATTCAGGTGAAAAAATGAGCACTTTGAAGCAACCCTTCCTTGCTGACATATTTCAGAAAAAAATCGTGGTGTAGCACTTTCAGCTGATCTATGGATTTATCGGATCCCCTCACTTGTTGGTTCAATCCTGCCTAGGAGATTGTCATGGGCGGGCATTCTTCTTGTGGACAGTTTCACCAGGGCACATGAGCACTAATACTCAAGGGCTCCATGAGTATTGTATTCATCACAGATCCATAGAATGGTTTGAGTTGGAAGGGACCTCAGACATCATTCCGTTCCAACCGGCCTGCCATGGGCAGGGACACCTCCCACTAGACCAGGTTCCTCAAAGCCTCATCCAGCCTGACCTTGAGCACTTCCAGGAAGGGAACTCCCACATTTCTGCTTCCTTCCCATCGTCCCTGTTGAAGAAACAGGGTGGAAGGACACCATCTGCTAACAGGGGAGATTTGCTTCAAACAGTGACATTCACACTTTACAATGTGAGTTGCCAAGGACAGGACCGCAAAGTGTGAAATTCCCGGCAAAGTCCTCCCGATATGGTCTTGGTGCACCAACAAATAGTTTGCAGGAGCTTGAAATGGCTTCTCTTTACTCTGTATGTCTTCATCAGAGGCACCATTCCAGGACACAGATACCCAGGTTGGCTTTTCCATGCGAAACTCTTTGAGGTTTTATTTCATTTTGTCTTATTTTTCACTGCAGTGTATTAGATTGAAAAGGCCTTTCGTTGCCTGCACTGCTTGGAGTTTCTACTGTCCTCTCTGCCTTTCCCTTTGTGAACGTCAACCAAAACCTGAACTCATATTGAATTCATTTCCTCTCTGGATACCTCAGCACCCAAAAGAGAGCGAACTGACCTTCTCCTGTGGAATTAGGAGCTCCCCCTCAGCTTGGATCTCAGTCCTGTCTGAATGCTGCCGCACTCAGCAGCGCTGCAAAGCGAAATGAACGTGTAAACCAAGGCCATGCATGTAAGACCCATTGGCTCTGAGAGCCTTCAAATCACCCTGGTCTTTGCAAAACTCCACTGACTCCTTCGCCTCGTATTTAAGCCAGTTAGAACAGCCAGCAGACTGTTCAGTCTCTGCTCAGTGTCCAGGATCTGAGGTGGCTGCCAGATGATGCAGACAAAAGTCTACATGGCCCATTATCAGGGAATCAGGACAAACCATCAACAACCCCAGTGTTCCTGGAAAGCCTGGTCCGCATGAACATCAGGAGCCACGAAGGGGAGTCGAGAGGGGGAATCGTTTAGGGAGGGTGGAATGGATGAGACATGGAGTCTGGATACAAGGAGAATTGGCACTTGCCATTCAGCCATGGGAAGGTTTCCTAAATAAAAGTGCTGGAAACCCCAGAATATATAAATTTGAACAGTCCAAAACCAGGAGAATGGTTATGCTTGGATCTAAGCTTCGTGACTGGGTCTTGGCTTCAAACTAGCCATCTCTCCCCAGGTTGGATCGCACATCTCCGAAACAGAACTGCTCAGCCAGAAAGCAGTGACCTCAAGGTAGGAATCAACAGATGAAATCTTAGAGTTAAGAGGAAAGTTACTGCTTGATGATCATGCTGGCACTTTACTAATCTGTTCATTAAAAAAAAAAAAAAAGGAATCCTCAAAGTTTGGAACTTCGAAGAAGTTTGGATTCAAATTCTGATATTTTGGCAGAACGCCAGCTATAGAAAATACAAAGTGGCTAACCATCCTACAACTTAAGCTGGAAATCAGAAAGTCCTTTTTTCCACAGTTTAAGAAATGGGAAGATCAAGTTAAGGGATTTTTTTCATACAATTGGTAAATCTCAGAAATTTTGGAGGTTTAGGTTTGGACAACTGTCAGACCCTGACTGCTTATCATGGTTGAGTTTGCTTCAAAAAGCCTTGATTGAGAAAATTAGACAGGAAATATTTTGCAGTGTCCAGCATTTCCTGAGCGGGAGGAACCAGAAATCCCACAAGAACAGTTCTTACTCATGGTATTATTGTTACCTTAGGGCTTGACCCAGACAAAGCTGGTAATCCACAGAATCCAAGCAGAAAAGGATAAAAATGAAAAGAGTGTGAACTTTACCCCAGGGCAAAGTACTCCTGTAGCCTCTGCCTGATATCCCAGAGCCCCGTGATCTGCAGCATGTTCAGCTTCTTCCAGCACTGTTCTAGGACTGGAGAAAGGTTATACGTTTAAAATGGGCACATATTCTACTCTTCTCCTTTGGTGCTTAAAACGACAGGCTGTTGACAGCTGCTAGTGTCAGACACTGTTTCAGAAAGAGGTTGTTAGAAATAAACCCAAAAGCAGTTACATTTTTCTGTTTGTTTCATTTTTATTTTTATTTTCCGCAATGGAAAATTGTTGTAAGAAATTATGGATCAAGTTTCACTGAGCAAAGAGTTGGCTTTGGCCGAGGTTCCTCAAACACAAGGACACGAATGTTCATGTGTGAGGTGAACATTCATCTGTGAATCTGTTCATTAACATACCCATAAATTTCCTATATGTATGAAGATATAGTGGGCTGATGACAATCTGTATGTCCTAAAGAGATTTTAAGGAATTACACACTTGAGCACCAGGGGCAATGACTACATCTTCCACCTTGACACAGGCTGTGCTATACTATTTAGCTACTTCTGGACTAAGGCTGGTGATAACATGTGATTTGTAAGGAATGTGTATTGAATTTTCGCAGTCAGCTGAATCAAGTTCATGAGATATAGCCCATGGATTACACAGCCCATGGATTGCAGAAATGCCCATCCCATGGATTACACAGCCCATGGATTACAGAAATGCCCATGACAGTCCTCACCTGGTGTTTGAGAGGTTTATGACTACCAGGTGGTGATGTATGGTGGGCACTCACCCAAGGGGCTGCCTTGGCTTGTGACAGATTGTTGGTCCTCCTGCAAGGGGTATGCTCAGGCTAACCACAGCTGATAGCATAAGCTTTCACTTGGCTGTCCTGCACCTTGATCACCTGCATGCATAAAGGGGATTCCAATGGGAAACCTCTTTCCTGCGGAAGTGTGAGGAGGATGAACCCACGGAAATCCTCAGGCATCGGTCCCTGAACCGGCTTCTGCCCAGAGTAGAATCATAGAATCATAGAATAGTTTCAGCTGGAAGAGACCTTGAAGATCATCAAGTCCAACCTTTGTCCCAGCCCTTTCAACCTCCTAACCGATGCCCCCCAACACAACATTCCCCCTTCTCTTAAACACCTCCAGGGATGTGACCCAATCCCCTCCCTGGGCAGCCTGTTCCAATGGCTGACAACCCTCTCAGTAAAGAAATTCTTCCTAATATCCAACCTGAACCTCCCCTGGCACAATTTAAATCCATTTCTCCTCATCCTAGAAGACACTCACAGTGGCTTTGATATTATGATTGTCACAGTGCTGTGATTCTCAGGGCAGAGATCTCTCCTCTCCTCTCCTCTCCTCTCCTCTCCTCTCCTCTCCTCTCCTCTCCT
>NW_009700761.1:10995-20811 GCF_000703405.1 Apaloderma vittatum | reverse complement strand
CTCTCCCCAGCTCTGCTGGTGGCAAGTATCCAGCCCTACCCACTTCAGATTCTGCTCTGGGACTGACTTTCTGTGGGAATTCCAGACTTTCTTTAACCAGCACCTCAGGAAAGGCCCCATCGCTGTTGGGATCTGAGAAGAAAGGCTGTAAAGCCAGGCCTGCTTGCAGCAGTGGGAGCTCTGCCATTGCTTTCTTTGGTTCTTACACTTCACACTGCTCTGGTTTGTTTTTCAAGTTATTCTATTTTCTTTTTTATGCCCAAACATTTTCTTTTCCCCATAGGGATGGAAGATGCCAGGGGCTGACACCAGGATCACATGCTCACAAGGGAGCTGCTGCCCCCTCTTTTCCTCATTTTTATAAACTCTTGAACTGTTTTGGCCCAAGCAGATTTTTCTGGTTTTTTTTTTTCCAGGAGAAAATTATCTGCAGTGTTAACAAGGCACTGATGAAAAAGTCAAGTTGTCTGGAGAGCCTCTCAGCATCCCATCCTCTTCTTCCTCTACTTCTCTGCTGAGTGGGTCTGTAAGAGCAGGGAATGCAATCAGTCTGGCCATGCAGAATCCGGAGCCGGTCCCATTTCCTCCCTCTTAGAAAAAAAACAACTTTTCCCTCCTTTAAAAAGATTTCCTGATTAACACAGAGAGCAAGCACTGGCCATGAAGCTAAAAAAAAATAAATATGCCCCTCACAAAGCAAAAAAAACAACTGGAAAAAAAAAAGACGTCAGGATGATGCAAGGATGTCACAGAGTTACCCTCTCACCTGGTCAGGGTGAACCTTTATGGGGCTCGTACCTTTAGGGAGAGGGAGAAAAAAAGTGTATTGGGAATTAAATTCACAGAAAATCAAGCTGTGGGAGTGATGCTCCAGAAGGCATCTACCCTGAAGTCATCTACCTGAGCCTATTAACATGACACTCCGGCATCCTGCATCCTTTAATTTTCATGGAGCAAATAGGAGCCCAGAAACACCACATCTCAAGCCTTGCCTGACTTCCCCAGCTTTCTTTCTCCTGCTTGTATCAAAGGGCAGCCACCACCACCCAGGAAAACCTACCAAGGCATTGCTCAAGGCTGGTGGGACCAGCCCTGGGTGCAGCAGTGAGGAGCTTGTCCCAGGGAAGACAAGCTGCTCTGAGGAGTTTTGTCAGCATCACAGAGGGTGAACTTCACAATTTTGTGAAGCCCCGTCGGAACAACTGTCCTCCATCCCTTTCACAGCAAGGAGCTGTCAGCCTCCAACATCTGAAAAATGTTGTTTCCAACCATCCATAAGGAGTGCTGGAGTTGCCTGACTTGATTACATGCAGCAGCTGCCCGAGGAGCAGTTCTCCCCAATGCAACTCATTCGCAGAAAATCCTCTTGCTGGGAATTTCTGCTGGGAGAGAGGGTGGGATGAGACTAGTCCTAGCCGGGCAAGGGCAGTTCTTGGGACCTTGTTTCAGAGAAGGGCAAGTCTGGGAATACAAAATTCCCCATCTTCCAGTGGGGTTTCTTTGAAACCCTTTGAGCGCATGCTTCTCCCTTGAACGCCTGTGCCAAGAAAACCCGTTGGCTGCAACATCAGAGGGAACCTAATGTGTAAAAGATTGTGAGCCCAAGGGGACCGAGTTTCTTTGGAAAGCCCACCCCAGGCTTGTACACACCAACGCGCGCCCCGGAGTCACATGCTGGGCTGCCTGTGTGCCCACATGGCACAGCCAGGCATGGCTGAGGAGGTAAAAATCACTTCAAGGGTACCCAAAACCTTAGAGAATCTCTTACAGGCAAAGCTGATTGTCAGGACCAGGCGTTGGGAGGCTGTGGATTTCCCTCCGTGCCCAAGCCGTGGTTGAGATGTGCTGACGAGAGCTAACCCAGGAACATTCCTGTACAGTTGAGGGTGACGTATGCAAGCCTCCCCAGTCACATAAACACACACGTGCAGGGGCTCCCACACAGCTGTTTGCTGGCACATTGACATGGTCTGTACCTTACAGCATCTCTCTGACCACTGAGGCTACCACAGGGGCCCATGGGAGGGGAGGAGTGACCCAGGACAGTGAGGAAAAGACAGCTGTTATTAGCGGGGCATCCCTGGAATGAGATGTGGGACTCAGTCCCAAGTGGCCTGTGGTCAGACAGGCATCACCAGGCATTCTACATAGGCAAGGAGATAATAGCAGTTTCACTAGCCTAACTCTTCTCTAAGCAGGGAATATTTCTGACCAGACAGAGCCTCTGTAGCTTGGAGCAGATGCTTTCCTCTATGGAAACATTTGTGAAAATGCCACTTGTGCAAAATGTCAACTGTAACCCTGAGGGAACAATACCCGTGTTGCAAAGCCACAGACAAGCAGGGAACCTGCCCTGGGCCATCTGCAGAGACCCCCGTGCTGCTTTCCTGAGGAATGCAAAGGCTGAAAACAGAGTTAGACCCTGAAAACCTTGCCAAGTTTTAAGATATAAGGTTTTTCTATCTAAAGGGAACACCTGTGGTCCAGGTCTGCTTGATCCTAAGCCCCTTGTTCCCTGTGGGAGCTGTTTTCACTCCAGTGGTCTCTGTGCCTGTCTGGGTGACAGCTCTCCCCATCCCTATGCAAGGATGCAGCTCTCAGAAATTCCGTGATGCTCGTGTAGCTCTGAGCACCTGGACCCAGGCCCCAGTACCTTCCCTGTCCAGGAAATGCACTCGGGAGGGGATTTATCGAAGCAGAGAAGGTAAAGGAGAGGACACTGAATAAAGAAAACCAGCCCAGGCATGGATGATTGAGCAGAGGCTCGTATTTCCAGGCAGAGCACAGGGATGAGTTGAGTTGTTTTCTCTGGAGGGCCATGCTAATCCCTTCCCTTGAAGAGCTCAGCTGCAAGGCAGGCTGCTCAAGGAGGGAGTTCCCTCTAGGAGAAGACCACAGGAATGGATTCCCATGCTGGTAGGTGACAACTCAGAGCCCTACAGACCTGAGCTTGGTCATGGGTAGATGAGGTGCCAGGAAAGCTTCTCCTGTGGAAGTGCAACCTCTAGGACCAAAACCTTCCTCTGCACATGGAAGGTAGGAGATTCATCTGCAAAAGTGTTCCCAGGAACAAGGAGATGCAGCAGACGAGCTTCTACTTTGTGGCACGGCCACAGGGCAAAGCTACTCCCACCATCAGCACCCGCAGAGGTAAAACCTTTCGTCAGTGACCCCTTGCCTCTGCTAAGTCAGTCAGCAAAGCAGCAGGAAGGTTTGCAGCCTGGGTGCATGTGTCGAAGGAATTCGGTGAAGCCACATCGTGTTCAGTCTGTTGACTTGGATCGTCAGCTGGGACCAAATTACTGGAAGCAAGTCAGGGCTTTGCTGGTAAAAGGCCACGTACTAAAAGGCTCAGCAGCCTGTGGCATGTTCCCTGAGCTGACAAAGTTGGGGAGCCAGGGTTTCATCCCTGGTCTTTAGAAGGAGGAAAGATTTACCAAGTTTTATTTTGTGGAAAATGCATCTAAGTAGAAACTTGCACTAATTGTGTTTGGGGAGGGGTTGGGGATTTTTTTTTTGTTTTTTTTTAAAGAAAGAAAACAAAAATAAGAAAAAATAAAGCAGAATAAACCAGAAAATAATAAACAAAGATGATTAAAAGGAAGAAGTAAGCAACAACCCATTCTTGGGGTGACAAATCTTACCACTAGCAAGTAACACTCATCCATTCCCCCACTTTTCCAAGAATACGGATTTCATAGAAGCACAAAACGATTTCCATTGAAAGCGACTTACGAAGGCCCCCTGGACCTCTGGTCTCCCCTCATCTGAAGTCAGGATCATCTGAAGCACTATTAGTCACCCTGCTTACGGCTGTGGGATGAGGTCCCGTTCCAGCCGGCTCTTGCCCGGCCCTTACGCCGCCTGTCACGGGGAAAAAGTCCTGCAGGGAGCCCAAATTTCTGGATAATGATGTAGGAGTCTGAGTCAGAGCTCCTCCGGGCTGAGCGGCCGTCGAGGCAGAGCCCATCTGGTTGCGATTTTGGAAAACGGCGGAGATCGAAACGATCTCTGGCCGGGAAAGGCTTGGGAGGCTTCTGACGGGCGACGGGGTTGGTGATGCCGAGGGAAGTGCTGGGGAAGAGAGAAGCTCCTCACTCCTGCCCTCCTTCTCAAACGGGTGAGCAATTGCCGTAGTCAGCTCTGACACGACCACGATGCCTCTGGTCTTGAGGTGCCACACTGAGGTCTTGGCTACCCTATGGTTTTTCTCCCTTCGACAAAATCCCAGTGTTGGAGTCACCTTAGGGGGACCAGCATTCCCAGCAGTGAGCAGCTGGTAGAGCTAGAAAGCCTGATCTGGTCAATGTTGCCACCCCTGGCAACACAAGCACGTTGGGTTTGGGTAGCGTGGTGTCTCAAATCATGAGTTTCAGGACAGAGGTTGAACACAAAGTGCTAGCAAAAAAAAAATAAATTAACTTGTAGCCGAAGGAAGAAGGACAAGGATGAGTCAGGTCAGCGGGACGGCACATCCGATTGCCACATCTGGTGTGGAGATGAGTGGGGCGAGAAGCAAAAGGGTTTGCAGCTTGGTGAGGCTGCTGCTGGGAACAAGCCTCGGAGACTCACCATCTCTCATATCCTCAACCAGAGAACGGTGACGGAAATGCCATCATCCCCCAAATATCACTCAGCTTTGAGCTTTCCCAAGGAACAATTTTCATGCACCAGCTGCTGACTGATGGCCACTTGATTCACTGATTCAGAGGTTATGAATAAACAGAGGGAAAGTGTAACCCAGGGTGGCCGAGCCCTGGGTCAGAAGGACACAGGACCCCTTTGACAGCAACATGTGGGATTGACATGCAGAAGCTCATTTCCTTCTGCAGATCACATCTAATTATACAAGATTTAAGTGACGTATCTTATTTTGTTTTATTACTTCTTTCCTTGTATTTATTTTTTATTTTAATGCTTTATCCAGGCAATTCATTCAAAGCAGATGCTTTGACCCACTTAAGCTCCAGGCAAAGTCTACATGGGATGCTCCGGATGAGTTACCATCCTGATGATCCAAGAGTGCTGGCAACACGCTGGTTCGGAGCAGGGCTGAGCTGCGTCGTATGGAGAACATTTCCTCCCGGAGATGCCCACTGCCAGCCAGACCAGACTGACTTGGACCAGCTTCACTCTTCCCCAGCGCTTGCCAAAGAGCTGGGACAAATCATATTTCGGAGGATCTCTCTAAAGGGCTTCCCCTGGCTGCAACGTGGGCCTGGTTTCTCCCTCCTGTGTCCTTGCTTCAGCAAGAAAGGATAGCCTTGGTGCTGGTAAGACTGATGCTCTCCTATGACCCCGTGGTCTACAAACCTCCCTGGTTGCCCTTTCATCAAATGCACGCAGCAGCCAGAGCATCTCCAAGTGAGATTTTTGTCTTCTACAGCCTTCCTAAGCTGCAAACGTACCTGCACTATTAGGATTTAGGCTTTTCATAGCACTTCGAGCTCTTCACAGCCACTGTGATTTCTCTCTCCACCATTGGCAGGGAAGAGAGAGGCTGAGATTTCAGGGCAGTCTGCATGAATCCTCTCCCTTACAGGGGCTGTGAGCATTATTTTCTGCACAAAATGCCCAAACTACTGTCCCTTTATCTCCTTATTCTGCTGTCCCCTGCCCTTAAATTTTCATTTAACTAGTTCACCACACATTTTTCAGTCTCTTGTTCTGCTCACTCAGTCTCTCTGCACTTAGGTACGTATGTATTTACACGTATAAAGAGCAGTGGTTACAATTGAGCTGTCGGTCAAGTGTTCTCAGAGAAAGGGTGATCAATTTGACCCATTACTATTAAAAAATTTCATTAAGGATTGACACAAAAGGGGAAGAAATCTTAGTAGTGAAATTCAGAAGTGGGGTAAGGACGTAGATCGGGAAAAAAAAAGAAAAAAGAAAAAAGAAAAGAAAAGAAAAGAAAAAATGTTCTGGAGAGATCAGTAGCACGATCAGGAAATGAATACACAAAATCTTCCACTTGGAAAATAAAAGTTAAAGCTGCTGAAGAAAGATGATCTGAAACAGCTATTCAGCTCAGAGAAGTGACCTGGCAGGCACGAATTTTGAAATTAATGGAGCAGGGTCAGCTAGGAGTGAGAGGGGCAGGCAGAGTGCCTCGTCACCCCCCTGAAATCCCCTTTCTTAAGGGTGCATGTTCTGTTCTGAATGGGGCTGACAGTTAGGACAGGCAGAAAACATTCCCTTGAAGTTGTTATTCATTGGAAAACTGGATTTCTAACACATGAAAACATTTAGCAAAATAATATTTGCTTTCCCTGACAACCTGGCTGTAATTTTTTTCTTTCTTTTTTCTTTTTCTTTTTTTAATAGGTGTATAGATTAAAAGGTGAGAAGTGTCTCTTGACCTTTTAATGCTATTTGTTGATTCTAGCTGAGGTTGAGCAATTTAATCTGTTTGCTCCGTATTGTGCTCCACGATTTGGGTTTGGAGAAAGCCTCTTGCAGGTAAGTATACTACAGACTTTCAGGCAGGGACAAAACTCAGGGCTCTGGGTTAATAATTTTCAAGTAATATGATGGATTGAGATACTCCATGGATAGTATTGGTGCGGAAAGGCAGAAGAACCATAGGAAGGAATTTAATAACAGGTATTTCCTGACTTATATTAATCATTAACAGAGGTATTGGTCACTGCCAAAGACTAGAGACACCATTGGCCATGGAAGTGTCTCCTTGGAGATGCTTATTTTAACAACGCGGTAAAAGATTCAGGGAGTAATTCAATCTCACCCGCTTCTAATCGTCCCTTTCTCCTGCCTCCCATCGTAACACCAGCTTAGATGAGCTAAGCTTGTCACTCTCCCCATGACACAGCTAATACCATACTCCCTTTGCCACAGCTACCACAGAAAAAAATAAGGTTAAACCTCCTTTGTACCTACCTACTGTTGTGTTTTTGCGTCGCCGGTGGGACCAGTCGGCTTCATCCATTGTGACATTGAAATATCAACACTTCGTCACGGGAGTGAAATATTTCACTGCTGCAGCTCAGGGTCAGGATATACAGACCAAAGAAAAAAAAAATAAAAAAAAAAGGAGATGGAATGAAAGTAGGCATAGAGAGAGGAAAGAAAGAAGAAAAAAATATGTCATTTATTCAAACACCGCCTTCAAAGAGATCCCTTAACTCAGGAATCGCCGTCGATCTTGCCTGTCACTTGAAGGCATCACACCAGATTGTCCTGTGACTCTTCCACTGCTCAGACAGATTCATCACGATTCATTAGAAAGGAAAGATTTTAACTGATTTCGGTGCATCGCAGCCATGGACCTTGGTACCCACGTCACAAGCAAACATCACCCACCTGCACTTGGCACCGCGGGGTGACAGCCTGCAGTTCCCGGCTCACCAAACAGGCATCAGGGCAGAAGATGATTCCGATCAGGAAGAAAAATCAGGACTTGAGCTGAGACAATGCAGAGGAGGGTGCAGGTAATGAAGGATGGAACCCCCGTGCAGCAGCAATGTGGGGTGTGCAGCCAGGGCGTCCCCATCTGGGGGTGCAAAAGGTCATCCTCAAACCCCAATTTTTACATAGCTGGAGATGGAAGAGCTGACACCCTTGCTGCAAAACTGTGCCAGCCTCAATCCTGGCTGAGATAGGCAAAAGAGATAGTACTAGCAGAAAAAGGGGAGGGGGGTGGGCATCTCCCTATTCACTCCGAGTTTTGCAAGTCACGTCAAGTGTTTTAAGAAGGTGTGGAGGTGCAGAGCACTGGTGTTCAGCCTCCTTCTTTGGGACTGAATCTGTGTGTTCTGGAGGGAGGGGGATGAGGGTGATTGTTAACCAAAAAAAGATAAACAACCAAACAGCCCAGCCATTCGTAGGAAATGCTGAAAAAAGGGCATGTGCTGACCCGTGTGCTGTTGGAATAATCGACTTTTTTGTTAAAACGGCCTCATTTCAGTCTCGTTTTGATTCTTCAAGTCCCAAACCATCTGTTTTCCGAAACCTTAAGGTTAATAAGCGTTAAGAGCTCCTACCCAAGGATTAATAAGAGTGAAGAACTCTCCTGCTCAGGGCTTTTCTCCACCTACGACACGGTCCTCCGAAGAACGCCAACGTGCGCAAATCCATCTTCTCCGCGCACGTCTCCAAACCCACCGCTCCAAATCCATGCATGCAGGAGGAAAGTAAATAAATAACATCTCCGGCAGCTGCCAGAAAATTCCACCGTTTCTGAGCTGTTGCAACTGTATTCGTCAGTGAAAAAAAATTTCCTGGAAACCTCACTCAGATGGTGATGGCAGGAGGGGGGGGGCCTGGGAGGCGAGGGGCGGAGAGAGTGCGGTCAAGGCCAGGGCAGAAGTTCATGCAGTTGGTGGTTTGCGAAAATGTGTTTTGTTTGTTCTGGATTAGGCTGTGGATTCTTAAAAGAAAACACGTTTTAGTAAGCTAATTTCAAATCAGGAGGGGGAAGGAGCAGGGTCAGGGGGAGAACAAATTAGCATCTGGATGTCAGCGGAGTGAAAGGAGGATTCAGACGCAGAGGAAAGTGGGTTACGGAGGCTGAGGGCGGCCAAATCGCCTCGGTTATACTCCCCCTTTAAAAAAAAAAAAAGGGAAAAAAAATTTGCAGCCTCAACTAGGACAGTAGTGCCTGAGGAGCAGCCCCTCTCCTGGCTCACTGGGTGGTGGGGAGGATCCTGCTCTTGCTTGAACGGGGAGCTCCATCGATTAAATGCATAAAAATATACGTATGGCCCCAGACAACCTTTGTGGCTTCATCCCTCTCTCTCCTTTCTCTCCAGCTAGCAGCAAGAGGCAGATGTCTGCAGTCTCAGACATGTGCACAAAGACACCGGCCCCGTCCGGGGAAGGAGCAAGGTGAAGGAGAGGGGGATACGTGCAAGCAAATAGAGCTGCTGTGAGTGAGAGTTTCCAGGCAGGATAGAATAGCCCACCTGCAGCCAAAAGCAGAAAGCTCAGCCTGCTTGTGATCACCCAGAGCAAAGGAACCACCTTGAGTTTATCAGAATCCGGGCACAGCAGCCAGAGACTGGACTTATCCTGGCAGGACTCAATGGTGGGACTCGATGATCTTAAAGATCTTTTCCAATCTGGGCAATTCTGTGGCTCTTCCCTCTAGGATGGTGTTTTCTCAGAGCTCTCCTTCATCTTATGCTGAGACATGGGGAATAATACAGGGCTTGTGCAGACGACTGGGCTGTTCCCCAGTGTCACCATTGGGACCTGGTGGATTCACACTGTGCTCTGGCCCCTCTCAGTAGCATAGAGCAAGCAGATGTTGGCAGGGGACGTTGCACACGATCTGTACAATGGTAGAGCACTGAACCCCTCTGTATGTGATTGTGCAGAAGTCATGAACATCTGGCCTATTTTATTAATCTTTGTGATTGTTACTCTTGGTTTTATCTGTCTTACTAACCTTTGCAAATGTTATAGGGTGTTTTCACCTTTTTATTTTTTTAGACTACTACAAGAAATACTCCAGCTTCTGCAGATGGGCATATTTATTGTGACGAAAGAGAAACATAAAGGAATAGGAGTATTTTGGTTTGGTTGTAAAGACCAATGGGTGAGGCTTCTGCGACAGCGAGAAGAGTCCAAGTTTAGCATTCAGTCCTCTCCTGTTGTCTCAGCTATAAATTCACACTTTTGTTACGAGCACTGAGAAACAGGAGAACTGCTCAAGTGCATCAGGCCAGATGTGGGGCCTTTTACCCTGTCTCTGAGACTGGGCAGCATTAGATGTGCAGAGAAAATGTGAGAAACTCACTTTTATGGAATAATCGCTCTGTAAGGAAAACAATTTTGTGCTCCTCCTTTTAGAGA
>NW_009700761.1:4345-10964 GCF_000703405.1 Apaloderma vittatum | reverse complement strand
AGCAGGAAGTTTGATGTTGCATCCCAAAGCCGTCACTACTTCTGAAACCTCAGCTCTACATAGTCCTGGAAATATCTGTCTGAGTGGTCCATAGCAGAGGCAAGTCATGGTGAAAGCAGACAGTGCCACTAGACACAGATCATGACTTTTTGCCCCTTTTCTGCACAAATAAACGTCTGTCATCTTTTTCGTCTCCTCTGGCCTTGCCTTCTCCACTGACACCTTCCCAGAGCCCCATTCCCATTCTCCTCCCTTTCATCCAGTTCTCCAGCCTTCTTTCATCTCTCCTGTCCCTTTCCTGTCAGTGCAAACATGCTTTAGCTCCTCCCAAACCTGAAGTCTAACTTGGCTCTCCCCATCTTTTGCAAGCCAGCATCTCTGGCAGAGGGGTTGGACAAGATGATCTTTCAAGGTCCCTTCCAACCCCTGACATTCTGTGATTCTGTGATATTCTTTATCAATCTCTTCCCAAGCCCACGTTGAATGCATGGATGGCTTGGACCTGCCAGCACCATCTCTGTGGTCACTGAACTTACTCTTCTCTTTGAGACCCTGTTCCTCTTGATCTCTGCTACTCTTGCCCTTCTTGGCTCTCCTCCCACCTTTCTAGCCACTCACTTGGTGTCCTTCACAGGATTCTCCTGATCTCCTCACTCACTGCCTGCAGGACTGCTACAGGGCTTTGCACGTGGTTTCTTTTTCCTCTCCCCATCTCTCTGGGAACGTCATCCACAAACACACCATCTGTACTGATGACTCAGAAATCCACCTCTGTCTTCCAATATATCTTTCTTTCTGTCAGGACTGAAGTCTTGACCTGTCCTTCTGGCTTTTCCTCAGAGATGTCTTGCCAGCAGCTCCAAACTAGTCTAGACTGAGCTTTTTTTTTTTATAGTTAGCAGGGAAACAAAAAGGAACTTTCAGGCATGATTCATCTCCTTCTCATGTGAACACCTAAAATAAGTTGGATTAATCACAGCCTGTGAGTGCCTGTTTCTGCCATGGAAGTGTAGATGACAGGTAGGGAGATCCACACTGTCAACACCTACATTTGGATGTGAAGAACTCCAGCTGGTGTGATCCAGACTACAAATCATGCCCTGTAAGGTTGCTCAGATGCATGGGTGACTTTGGGATTTACACTGAGAGGCTGGTAGGACACCAAAGCTGAAATATTTGGTAGCGTGCACGGACACCAAAGACCCTCAGAGAGCAGCTACGCCAAGGCCAAATGGGAAGAGACAGTGACCAAAGACTCAACATTCCCTGGGACGGGATGATCTACTTGAGTGCTGATATTCACCACCATTAAGGTGTCTCAGGATTTAGGATGCAGGGAGACTAACACAGGTTCTGCAGCCTCTTTTACTCCCAGGCCTGTCCCCGCTTCTCTACAGCACCAGAGGTGCTGCTCAGGGATGGTGTAAGTATCAATGAAAAGTGGCAGCAGTGAGGCTCGTAGCCTAGCCCAGCATGCTCCTGGGTGTTACCACTGTCATGGTCGAGGACGTTTTAGATAACACCTGCAGGAACTTTGATTTTTTTTTTTGCACATTTCTTGGTTTTCTGTTGTGACTTTATTGGTTGTCCATTACAACCTCAGTTTGATCTGTGCTTCCATAGATCAAAGTCATTTTATTCGTCTCATAAGCTGGCCTGTGTAGAAGCGTGATTTCCAGGTAAGGGTGACTCATGCAAAGATTTCTGTCCCCCTCAGAGGGAGCAGTATCCTGTTTAGTGAAAGGCCCACAAACTTTTAAGTAGCCTGCCAGGGCAGGACAAGGTGAGGAGTCATCTGGTCAAAGGATTCAATGCATATTTCCTTGGTAAGCAAAGACAGAGGTGACCTGTGCTGCTTTCACACCATATTATCCACACTTACCTCTGCCCTCCCTCTGCCTCCTTCCAGCCCATATTTCCTCCTCCTTTTCTGTAGACTCCTAGAATCATTTAGGTCAGAAAAGACCTTTAAGATCATGTAGTCCAACTATTAACCTAACCCTGCCAAACCCACCACTAAACCATGTCCCAAAGCGCTATATCTGCATTTCCGAAGTCTTTCCTGACCAGTGTCCCTGTAGTTGATGGTCAAACTTCTCATGAACTTCTCAAGCCTTTAGCACATGCTACTCCCCATTTTCAGGGAGATTCCTCCTCAACATCCTCTTTTGAAGTCCCTTCTGCAGCTCCTTTGTGTGGACCCTTGGCAATAGCAAGGCTGCTGGGCTAAACAAAAAATGTTTGTTGTACAAAGAGTGGACACCATCTCCTTGAACTTCCAGCTTGTGACCATAAGTAACGTGCACAGCATTGATGGTAAGTGCTGTGGGGAAAGGATCATCATTGGTTTGCACACCATCAAGTCCAGGGCTGTCAGGTAGCAGAGAAAAAGAGGAAGAAAATGCCAAGGCCACTGGACCAGAGTGCGAGGAGCCCTTTCTACAGTGAAGATGTTGTGGTAAAACATATGGAGAAGACAGCAGTGGAACGGAAGGTCCCTTAAACTTTCCTCCTTCACCTCGTTTTCCCAGTCTTGGTTGTGGTTCATCACGGGCTCTTCCAGCCTGTCCCATCGAGTCCCTTTGTCCTACAGGGCTGGCTCCTCCTTGGCCCTTCCAGAGTGAAGTGCTTCAGAGTAGAAAAAGGAGTAGGAGTAGAAGTAAGAGTAGAAAAAGGAGTAGGAGTAGAAGTAGGAGTAGGAGTAAAAGTAGAAATAGAAGTAGGAGTAGAAGTAGAAGTAGAAGTAGAAGTAGAAGTAGAAGTAGAAGTAGAAGTAGAAGTAGAAGTAGAAGTAGAAGTAGAAGTAGAAGTAGAAGTAGAAGTAGAAGTAGAAGTAGAAGTAGAAGAAAATTTCAGTTTGGGCTTAATCTGGGGTGAGAGTTAAAGCCCATTCAAATTCAGATGCATTCCAGTATCTCCCATATCCACATTCTTCTGGTTTCTCCCCTTATCCCACCGTTGACTACAAGTCTGTTATGAGTTAAACACACACAAACCAGCTCAGAGCTCAGAAAAATAAAAAGTCTCAATTCAGTAAAGTTTACAGACCAAGGGACAAATCCTGCCGGTGCAGGCATGGCAGCATCTACATTTTGGGTCTATTTGGGGATAGAATTTATTCTTGGCATTAAATTTCCTCAACCAGGGACGTGTTACACTTTCTGCTGGGCAGCCACTGTAGGGGAGATGTTAACTGGAGAGAATTAAGGAGTTGGGACTTGAGCTGGTGTGATGAAGAAGAACAAAACCTAAGTGCAGTATCACTGAAAGGGGAGCGTAGGTCTTGCTTCTCCCTGAGTCCACAAAAAATAGATTTTATGTGGTGAACTCCTGTGTGGGTGACCGCTGGGATTCCTCCCACCTCACTTGACGAGCAGGATTCAGCTCTTGGTCATATCCCTCTGCACCAAGGTGTCCATAATGCAGATATCTACATGTGCATTGAGTGTCTGAGCTCCCAGACAGTTGCCAGAGACCCAATCAGTGCAGTCTGCAGAGTTACAAAACACACTTCAGGTGGAAACCTCTGTTTGTTTTGTTTGGGATTTCGGAATGGCAAGTGATTGCATGACTTTTCTCAGGGACGCAGGACCTTCTGGTGTCCTCCCCTGGGAAATTCCCTGCTCTGAATATATATCTGTGGTATAGCTCCACAGAGCAGGGGGAAGGTCATGATTTTGCTTTGTCGGAGTATGTAGTTCTAGGGGAAAGACATCAGGAGGACTCACACCTTTGTGAAAGAACAGGTTGTGCTGTCTGCTGTGTCTTGGTGGCCTTTCCAGCCTAAGTTTCCCCTGCTTTGCTATGGTTTCCGAGCTAGCCTTGAAGCCTAAAATGAGAACTAAATGAATAATAAGGGTTTGACCTTTGAAGAGTAAAACTGGGCTTCCAGTCTAAATCTGAATACCTCTGAGAGTTAGGCAAGGAGTGCCTGGTGCTGGAAATAAAATAAGTTGTTAAACTAGCCATGAACGTAGTGACTCTTGTTTTGGATCATTACCCTGATGGCTGGCAGCAGCGAGGTCTTCGGCTTCTGAAGGAATTTCCACCCCGAGACCGGTGAGAACAGAGCAGCAGTAGCCAAGTCTCTGTGCAGGAGGGTGTGAATTAGGACCTGCTAACTGCCGTGGCCATCATCATGATGGGAAGGAAATTCCAGCAGCCACTGAGCCCATTTTATGGGGATGCCAAGGAGGTGTTGGGAGTGGGAAGCACTGGAGTTAGAATCAAACCTGATAAGATGCTGAAAGGAGAAGAAATGGAGTGAGGAGACGGAGGTTCCACCAGACTTTTCTTTTTTTCCCCACCGGACGACAAAAGAGGTGATGGTGGGATGAGATTTAGAGAAAAAATAAACAAAACCTGGCCTGCCCTCAGCTCTTCTGAAGGGTGCTAACAGCAAGGAGCTGAATCCACCGCAGACATATTTAAGCCCTTCCAGCCCATGAATTCTTTTTCCAGAAGTTTCCCAGAGCAAGTAGAACTAGTCCAAGACCCAGAGAACTTTGACATTTGGCTATAAATCTACATGTCAGCAGCCCAGGAGTGAAAAAGGGGGGAAAAGAAGGAAGAGGAAAAAAAAAAAAAGAAAAGAAAAACAAACCGTGCAACGAAAGAGGGATGAGCTCAGTGCCTGGAGGAGCGAGGGGATGCTGAGGGAGGGACAGAAGGGGCTGGGGGAGGCGGCTGTGGTCAACGCATGGATGGAACCCTGCTCCTTCATGGGGATGATCGATGGACATCAGGAACTAACGGTACCATCTGGAAGGAACAGGATGGTTGGTGTAGTCCAAGTCCCATAGGTCACCCCAAGCTGGCCACGCGCCACCACGGGCAGCTTGCACGGCTGAAAGTGTCTTCCAAGGGACCTTTCAGAACTCTCAGGTTTTCATAGGTCTTTTCTTTCTCTCCTTTTTTCCCTTTTTTATTTTTTTTAAATACAACAAAATCTCTGTCTGTGCATGGGGGAATAATGGATGAGGGCTCGAGCAGCTGCTGTGGATGCTGTTTAGATTCAGAGGGTGTTTTCTTGAGAGGATGATTGATGGCTCCTTTCAAGACAACCAGGAACAAAAGCCTCCCCTCCCCCTGATCCAGGGACGGGCTGCACACACCCAGTGGCTGCTTCAACAGGCAGGATCGAGGTTAAATCCACCAAGATGCAGGCTGCGAAGGCAGATAACCAGTCTAAGAATCTTGCAAACCTCAGTCGTGCTGTCCCTGGGAGATTAAGGCCTTTCAAGTTGAAGCAGCCAATATGGTTTCGATCAGTCCTGACGGGAACTGCTTTTGTCCTGCTTTAAGCCCTTGGATGCTTGTGTTAAGCTTTCTCCAGCTAAGCAAGGTCAGGCTGAGTTTTTGGGGAAGGGGTTGAAGGGGCAGGCAGAGGATGAGGGGATCTGCTCTGCACGCCAAGAGGAGCACTCTTATCTAGCACAGCGTTGCAGCAGGGTTGGCCTAAGGAGACATCTGATCTGAGGTCTCCAGACCACAGATCCCCAGGCTTCCAAGGTGCTTTTCCCCAGAACTAAGTTATCTGTCCTCCCGAAAGTCCCCAGTATGGAACTGGGGAGGCTGCAGATATATTCAAGGTGCTACTGAGGAATTTTTTCAAAGGGCTGTTAAAGCAGCCACCGCTTTCCATCCTAAAGACTTCTCCTCCTTGGAAGAGGAAACAGTTCTGGTTCCTCCCAATCAAAGAGCACTTTGGGTGGTCAGGGTACAATGCAGCCAAATGGTCTTCTTGGCAAGTGTCTTCCCATGAACGTTTCTTGCCTTGTCAATGTGTTTAGGCTGCAAGGTTCGGTGTGACAAGGCACAAAAGCCATTTTCTTTTGGTGGCTCAAACGTGTCTCTGAGACATTGTTTCATGGGAAAGATCAATGTGAATAAACCACATCCCCCTTTCTGGCCACGTTGGTTTAATTCTCAGAAACTTAAAAGAGATCCATGTAACTTGGCAGAAGCATGTTACACCTCTCTTTTTTTTGCTGTGATGAGTCATGACACAAAAGATGGGACAGCCTGCACTTGAACAAGGTTGTGGATGACACCAAGCTGGGAATTGGAACAGACACCACCAAAGGTCCTTCCCAATCTCATTTGTTCTGTGATTTTATGATGACCCCTTGAAATCTAAAAATAAAGCACATCTCTGGACCATTAGGCTGCAGGTGGAAGTTGAAGATAATGAACCCAGTTATGAAACGGTGGGAGAGCAGAAGCCAGCTATGTAACATGGCAGGAAATCTTGCCACTCTGTGCAGGGAACACAGTGTAAACCTCTCTCAAATCCAGCACTTCTCTGAATAATCTCTCATGCTTTCTCTCACTCTACATCCTGCTCCCAAAATCCCTTTTAGCCTAAGAAAATCTCTTGCCCTAAGAAAGTTTTGATTTTCATTTAATGAGAAAGATGTGGAGGTTTTGGCATAGCCTGAAAATAGAGATAAATTTCAAACCATCACTTTGTAGATGGCTTCTACCCTGCATGCTTCCACAAGAATCTGGGAGGTGATTCTCCTTCTGATGAGAATCCACCTGCCATTCTCTGTCCAGCTATGAGGTCCTCAGCAGAGGAGACCTGGACCTGTTGGAGCAGGTGCAGAGGAAGCCACAA
>NW_009700761.1:0-4310 GCF_000703405.1 Apaloderma vittatum | reverse complement strand
TGCTAAGAGGACAGGCTGAGAGAGTTGGGGTTGCTCAGCCTGGAGAAGGCTCCAGGGAGACCTCATAGTGGCCTTCCAGTAAAGGGGGCTACAGGAAAGAAGAGGAGGGACTCTTTATCAGGGACTGTAATGATGGGATGAGGGGTAACAGTTTGAAGCTGAAAGGGGAGATTCAGATTAGATGTAAGGAAGGTAATCTTCACCGTGATACACTGGCACAGGTTGCCTGGAGAAGTTGTAGAAGTCCCATCCCTGGAGACATTCAAGGTCAAGCTTGAAGGGTCTCTAAGCAACCTGATCTAGTCTGGCTTTTGAAGGTCCCTTCCAACCAACCCCTTCTATGATTCTATAAGACCCGTCAGAAAAAAAAAAACCAACCCACAACACAACCAACACCCACATAAATTCACTTTACATTTCAAATCTATAGAATCAATTCACAATCCAGAGCTACATGAAACAACTTCAAATAACTGTAAGTCGATTGCAGGATAATGATGGGACATGGACAACGTTTGGACCCGAAGATCTTTAGTGGACATGCCAATACATCCCAAATGAAGCTCTGGTGCAATCAAGCAGGGCAGCAGCACTTTGATGGTCCCTGATAACTGGACCAGCACCGATTTCCATCTGACAGGGATTTCACAGCCCCATTTAACACCCTCCCATCACAGGTGAACTGGAGTCTAGCCAGGGAAAATAAACACACTCATCTTTCAGCCTGGGACAGGGGATGCTTCGTGCCATGAAGTTTGCATCTGTGTTTCCCTTGAGCTTGTTCTCTAACTCGGACCTGGTTCAAGGCGAGTTGAAGTTCAGATACCGTGGGGAAGGAAGATAATCGTTACATTTTTAACATAGCAACAATTCTTCTTTTTTGCAAACTCAGAGGCAGCAGCAGCCTCCACATACGGGTGAGCGTTTACTTAGTAGCAGGAAGCCTGAAATTTGATGCTGTCTCCACAAAAATCCTCAAGTACATTTAACAATAGCCCTTGTTTATAGGCATCGAGCCGTTTGTTTTCCTCCCTTTCCTACAGTGATGCAACAGCCGCTGCTGAAGAATTTGCTTTCTGAGCCAGAGGCTGCTCTTCGGTGTGTTTCTGTCCACAGAGGTTTTTGGGTTTATTTCCAGCTTTACAGGGAGCAGATTCTGGCTTCGTCGGCTAAATATCTTCCACGCTGTTGGAGGGAAGCTGGCCTCTCCAGGGGGTGATTCACCCTTTCTGGAGTTGGTGTTCAAAGGGGTGCCTAAGTAGAGCTCAAGAACAAGGTTGGGAAGTGAGAATAGTCCACCCCTGGAATCCCGGGTCCAGTTTGGGGCTCCCCAGTTCCAGAGAGACAGGGACCTACTGGAGAGAGTCCAAGGGAGAGCTCCGAGGGGGATCAAGGGACTGAACATCTCTGCTGGGAAGAGACACTGAGAGACCTGGGGCTGTTCAGCCTGGAAAGGAGACGGCTGAGAGGGGACCTTGTTAATGTAGAGAAATATCTGAGGGGTGGGGGTCAAGGGGAAGGGGACAATCTCTTCTCAGTGGTGCCCAGCAACAGAACAAGGAATAATGGTTTTAACTTAGAACATGGGAAGTTCCAGCTCAACCTGAGGAGAAACTTGTTGGCTGTGCGGGTGCCGGAGCCTTGGCCCAGGCTGCCCAGAGAGGGTGTGGAGTCTTCTGCTCTGGAGACTTTCCAACCCGCCTGGACGTGTTCCTGTGTGGCTGCCCTGGGTGACCCTGCTCTGGCAGGGGGTTGCACTGGGTGATCTCTCTCCAGCCCCCAACATTCTGTGGTTCTATGAACATGGATTCCCTGCTACGGATTTCCTGTATGTCCCTTGGGTCTTCAATCTCTTCTTTAGTCCACCTAAAAGTAACTCAGTGCCCACTCATCATGGCAAAATGACCAGTCTCTTGGGGTTTCTGTTTGCATCTGCAACTTGGATGTCATCACGGTGTGCTCAAAAAAGTGTGGATATACTGATTTGAACACAGGTCATGCCCCGAAGGTGCAAGGAATAGTGCAAGCACATCTGAGAGATGGTCAGGGGGGTGTTTTGGCAGTGAGGGTCCTCACTCAAGCAAGTGTGGTTTGATGGGTACAGGTCTGCTGGACTAGGAGCCAAAAGACCTGCTGCTCTAGGCACGTCCGCTTGCTTGGTGGATAAGAACAGACAAGGCACTCTGGGGTCAAACCTGTGATTCAGCTAGCCCGTGCTCTGGGCTGAGGCAGTGGCTATTTTGGGCCATCCTCTGTCATCTTCTACCCCCTGATCCCCCAGCAACCACAATTGCTGCTCTGGGGAGGTGACAGTGCCCATTCCTGCAGAATTCACTTATTCTTTTGTCCATCAATTTGTCTGATCCCCTGCTGATCCCGTCTGCCTCCTGCGGCAGCCACTTCCAGACACTCACTGCCCTCAGTGCTGAAGGGCTTTCTTTTATCTATTTTGAGTATCTGCTACTTTTGTTGACTGCCTTCTAGCTCTTGTATTACAGGACTTGGTGAACAACAGTTCCGCATTCAGCTGACTGATTTACTTTTTCCAAAGTTAAATTATACCCACTACAGCATCATCTTCTCCAAATTGAAGAGTACCAACCTTTTCAGTCTCTTCTTATAAGGCAAGTCAAATACCTTTGGGCAAGTCACTGTACATTGCCAACATTTTCAGCCTTGCTGTCTAGGATATCATTCTTGACAGCATTCTTTGGCTGCTTCTTTCAGTAAGATCCCCTCTCTCCAGGAAGCTGCAAGCACATTCGTTAGCAAATAAAATTAAAGAGAACAGGAGCAAACTCCAATTAGTAGTGCAGGGCCAGCTGTGCAGGTTTGAATCCACCTCTGAAGAGGCAAGGGAGTCTTACACTGCTCATCTAAAAAATTCTCTTGTTTTTTTTCCCCCCCAGAATAGCTGGGATTCCAACAGCATTTCTGAAGGCTCTTTCTGGGTTATTCTAACAGGCACCTGTGAGATGACATTCCTCATGAAAAAAAAGAGAAGGTCCTTGTTGCTTTGCAGAAAAAAGCTCTTTCACCAGCCTAGCCCATAAAAGCTACCTTGTAATGCAATGCACGAGCGAATTCTGGATGATGGCTGATGGCTGTGCCAACCATCTCTTCTCCGGGTGTCAGGGAAAAGAGCATCACTGGCCATCTTAGCAAACAAGACACCTGTGCACCCCTCAGGAGGTTAGAAGCAACCTTGCCGAGCTTAAGCTCTGGAGGATGACTCTCATGTCCTGTCCCACGGCCACAGAAATGGTCAAAGTACTCTGGCTGTGAAAGGGCAGCAGAGTGGGGATGAGGGGGTATGGTTTATCATCTGGCAACCCTGGTACAGCACCACCTCATGCTTAAAAGATAAAATTAAAAAAAAAACCAACCAATTAGGTTCCTCGTGCTGTGTGTGCAGTGAAAAGAGTGGGTAGAAGACATGAAAGGAGTATTTCATCATCTCACGCAGTAACTTCCCCATGCTGTTGTGGCCTCCTTGGTTTGTGATAAAGCAACCAGCTTGGGGAAAGCATCACAAAAGCTGCAAATTTTGTGAAGTATTTGTATCTGCTCAGTGAGCAACACTGATCCTGATGCCTCTAGGAGCTGAGTGATAGATCTCTCTGACTATGCCTGGAGCCAGGATCTCTACTCAACTACCTTCCAGCCTTAATGATTCTATTGTTCTTGCGAGAGTTTTTAGCAATTCTTTGGACTCTGCTGTTTGCAGCCATTCTAGGAACTTGAAAACAGCCATGGATAGAGCTGATAGTTTGTTACATTTATCTCGCTGCCCTTCAGTGTTGTGAATGGCGTCTTCTGCCTCTCCTCCACATCCACAAGCCACCTTGAGGAGGAATGTGGTTATAGAACAAACCAACACAAAAAAATCCCAAACCAACCTTGTCATCTTTTGCCATAACTTGGGAGAAAGAGAAGAAAAAATATATGTTACATATAGAGCTCCCCTGGATGAAATGCTGGATTAGGACACAGCTTCTTGACTCTGCCACTTCTAGAGAATCACTTTTCCTTCTGTGGATTTATTTCTGATCCTTCTTTTTTCTTTTCAGGTGACAATGCTTCATGACCTGGAGTATTTCTTCCAAACACATTTGGTGCTATGCTTTATCACAAAACAAGTAAATATTGGTTAGAACAGCAGAAGTTTGCACAGGAGACAGAGAAGCCACACTCACACCTTACCCCCATGGTCCTTGCAGCACTTTGGGCTGGAAGATCTAGCCTGCAAATTCAGTGAGGGTTTATTTCACACTTCGTTACTTGAAATGCAGCCACACACACCTCACTGT
>NW_009700760.1:0-17716 GCF_000703405.1 Apaloderma vittatum | reverse complement strand
CCGCCGACCCGCTCCTCCGAGCGCTCGCTCCCTCCCGCTTTTCCAGCATTTCCTTGACAGCAGAACAGCGTTTGCTGCCTCGCTGTTTGTTCTGGCCTCGTTTCCCAACAGAGCCTTAAAAATTACGATCTATCCTGGGTGGCACAGCCTGGCTGGAGCAGCGTCTCCATCCGCACCTGCGCTGCCCTTGCTCGCTCACGGCGTTTCCATCCCTTGTGGCATGAAAACATCACCATGAGGGTTTTGTGGTGGAGCTGGGTTCCCAGTCAGAGGGCAGACACCCATCACCCTATTTAACAGAACGTATCCAGTAATTAGACTTAGGCTCCGATTCTGCAGACATTTGCACATCCAACTTAACTGCCACCCTGACAACCAGTTGTGCCACCAGAAGGACACCAGTGCTCAGATAGGATTTGGGCCCTAAGTAGGTCAGAGAGTGCAATATATGCCTAAAAAATACCTGAAGCTTTTACGCATGGCAAGGAATCAGCCATCTACGAAAGTTTAATAAGTCAATTACTTTTGCTCTGAGTAAAGCTCTATTGAGAAAAAAATCCAGATGTATTTTTGGAGTAAACAAGATGCATGTGGGGGGAACGAATTTCTGAAGGTTTCGTTGGCATTCAAAGCAAAGGGGTTTGTGTCAAAGTCATGGATCTGCAGCAAACCCCGGTGAAGTCTGTGGTGGCAATGAAACTTGGTCCAGTTCTGGTTTTTTAATAATCTTTTTTTACGCCATCAAAACCAGCTTTGCGCTGAGAATTATATTTATTTTTTTCAAGAAAAAAACACAACCCACAGTTGTATTTTGTGCCCTCCTTTCTTTCTGTCCTAAGAGGAAAAAAAAAACAGGAAAGAAAAATGGAGAACTTTTCCTTACTAAATGTTATCAAGTGAGCTTTTCTTTCTTTGTTTAAACAACCTCCAGGAAACTGAAAAAACTTCTCAGCAATTCTAGTAACTACCTGCTGGTGGCCTGGAGCCCTGGGGGATAGGGACAGAGCATTCCTAAACCTCCTCAAGACACAAGCAGGCAGGGACACACAGTGCCTGCCTCACACCTGAAGAACTTCGCTCAGTCCCCAGGAAGAGCAGGGTGACCGCGCTTCTTCCTGAGGAGATTTCCAGCTCTAGTGTCTCACACCAGCCATAGTTAGTTTGTGCCAGCACAAGTAACCAGCAAAATTCTTGGCTGTAGGGAGTTTCATTGCTTGTGGTTTACTGTGACTCGTCCTGTTGCCTTTAATGGGTTTCTCTCTAGGAGATACTTACAGCTGTGGATGTATTGAAGCAGTTCAAAAACCTCCTGAGAGATTAAAAAAAACCCCAAACCTGAAACCTTTAGTAAAGGCCTAACTGAGCAGCAAACTGGGGAGAGGTGGAGAATCTTTTTTCCTTAATTTTATTAGTAATATATTCTGGATTAAAAAAATATGCCCAACCTCTATCGGCTGTCATGGAGAACCGAGAGCCTAATTCACTCACCCTTTATTAATTACCTCCTATTACAACCCTGAGGTTTTTAGTAGCACTTGAACTTCTGTTTTCAAAAACTGTCAAGGACAGAAAAAACAAAAGTAAATATTCTTAAGGCCTTTACCATTGGCAGTTTAGGCCCCCTTGAGGACTGTGATGATTTCCCCACAGTTCTCTAGCCCAGCACACTTCAGCTTGCAGGCTCTCCCTCATGATGTTGGTTTTCATTCCCTTCCTCCCAACCCAGCTGTGGTTTTGCTTGGTGCCCTTCAGTGCTTGGCCATCCTCACCTCAGCTCCCCCTTTGGCTGGAAATCCTCGCAGAACCACGGCAGCAACTTGATTTGATCGTTAGTGCTTGTAGCCATTAGTAAGTCTTCCAGATGGCTGCTAGCATTTGCACTTCAGTATGGCAGTGTCTCTCTTTGGCTTTCACAGCTGTTTTCTTTACGCACCGTCCCAGCTTTTGTCTCCTTCCCAGTTCTTGAGCATCCTTGTATAAATCTTGCTCTGCAAAAGACATTAAACACTCACACTTTTTTGATACAACATAATAAAACACACTCTGAAGTGTAAGTTCAAACTAGCAGAGATATGGCTGCAATTACTGGAGATACAAGAACCTATACAAGATACTAAATTATATTCACTGTTCTCACATCTGGGAGACAGCGCTTGACAGGCATTAATGAAAAAATGCCATTAGAGGTGCAGTTACAAATCTCCACAGTGAATGAAAAATAGTCTGGAGAGACCAGAAGTGTTTCACAGTGTCAGGACCTCACACTATGAGCGTGCTCCCCAAAGACAGGAGCCTCCCGACCCTTCCTTTCCTTGGAGAGGGTCCCCTAGTACTTGTAGGGGAAGCAGTGATGCCAGTCCTGCATCCCTATTGGCAACCAAAGTCTATTGCTTCAGTGCACTTCCCTCTTCACTTTGGAAAAATAAACTTAATTGGCATGGCACAAATCCCCATATTGCAAGTTTAGAAGCTGAAGTTCTCATTTCAGTGTTAGCACCTTGTCCAGCTACAGGTAGTGATTTCTTTCCTGTTTCCAGGAAGCACGTACCCTGATTTTTCATTTGGGTACAGACAGTGGAAATCAACCCTGATTAATGGCAAGTGTAAGAACTCCATCTGTTATATGTCAGTAGGCAAAGCCTCAGGATGTGCCTGCTTCTCACTCTTACCTTGGAAAGGTTTTTTTCCCCAAGGCTTCACCAAAATATCCGTATTAGATGGCTTCTGACCTGACTGAACCCTCTATTCTGGCAAATAACTTCCTACCATGCTGCCCAAGGCACCAAGTCAACTAAATTCATCCGTTTGCTCCACAGCCATGGACTGCAGACCACGCTGTGCTGGAAAGGAGCTGATCAACGTGAGCATGACTGTGCCAGCACGTGGCTCGGGATCAAGCTCTCCCTTTGGGAATGAGGAAATAGTCATTGCAGGAAGAGGACACAAACTTTGGGGATGGTAGCGATGCTGCCCCTGCCCAGGGCTGCGGCAGGCAGAGCCATCCCAGCCTTGAGGGGCTGAAAGAGGACAGCAGAGATTTTGCCTTTGCCTGGGATGCCTTTGGATTAAACCTCACTTTCATCTGCTGATGGAGAAATGGTAGGGAACGAGCTCTTGTTCTGATGGACTGGACATTAAACGTAAGCTAGATATACTTACATATAGATCTATACATGCACACACGCACCCCTATAAAAAGTAAATAGTTGAAAATGCATTTCTACTCACCCGTGCCAGAGCACAAAGCCCGTGACCCACAGGTCATCCAGGCTGCAGCAGCAAGGACCAGACGGTGGGGTCACCTGATTTGAAATGAGTTTAAGGCAACTGGTGATAGCACCAGCGCTATTTTTTTTTGTGAGCAGTTGGGTGTGGAAATGAGGTCTCGCACACACGCGAGGAGGACCATATGGCGCTTAGCACACCAGATTTCCCAGCTCCAGCCAGGCCTCAGTCTCACACTCTACCTGTCACTCAAGATCCGCGCCGTTGAGGGTCATTTCATCCTCTCAGGGCCTCCATCAAATTTCTTCACAATACATTATCCCCAGAAAGGGAGAGCTTGGTGCCATCTCTTGGATCTCACTGTTGTTTTTAAAGCTACCAGTCATTTTGATTAGGTTACAATGTTTTCCCCCTGGGCTGTATTCTGCACCAGGGAGCTTTTAACCTTTTCCTGGCAGAGGGGAGTTCACTCTCCCATCCTAATGCCAATTGCCGGTCACTTCACGGCTTGGTTTCACTTGTTTAATGTCTTCACTCTAAAATTTGATAACAGATAAGCAACAAATTATGAGGCCGTGGGATAGCTGAGAATTGCTTTCCATGGCACTATCCGTGGATACATGTGGATATCATTGGGAGAGACCAGCCTCTGCCCCTTAGGTCCCAGACAATTCCTGTACCACATTTTCCAGCACTGATGTGCATCCCCCTTTGTTCCATTTTGAAATTCTAGGTTTGCATCCCTGCTTATAAATAATTATTAATAAACCTAATTTCCCAAGGAACTACATTTCCCTATTTTCCTTGTGTCGAGATGACAGGGGCAAGCAGGGACAACAACCTCCACTGTACGCTAAGGTCAACAAACTAAAATGTCGCAGTATTGCAGAATATTCGACCCTCAGAAGCTGAAAAAGATCTGCATACAGAAACCCATGTGTGCTTGTTTCAGAGCAAAATGCTTGGAAAAAAATGCGTGTCTCAATACGTTGCCAGATAAAAGTCTCCAAGACTTTAATCAGTAGAACAACGAGGCCGCTGCTGGTTATAATGCTAAAGGTATAAAAGTATTTTGAAAAGCAGTTTGTTGAATCAGCATTTTTTCTAGCAACATGCACAATTCTTTAAGCAGGGTTATTTTCAGAGTATGGCATGAAAATAATTATGGAGCACTTTCTAAAGGTTCAGTGATTAAGACAAGCAGCCAGCTGTTTGGCTGCACAGCTGATGTTGACCAAAAAGTATCATGTCTACAAGTTAAACTATCTTAATAACACATCTAGATCTCACACAAGACTTACAATTATTTCTCTCCTGATCTCTGAGAATGGCTGTAGAAATCATCTTTGGTGTTGCTTTTTGGATTTCAGTTACGTGCCCATGAAATTAAATTAGAAGCTATGTCATGGAAAGTCAAGTTTTCCGGAGGCCAAAAGGTTTGCCTGACATCGCTGCAACCTTTGGTCTGAGGTGTACAAAAATGTGATTCTGATTTGATTTTAAAAATTAATCAGTCATTTTTCTTTTCTTCCTTAATCCTTCACTGACATCAAGTCTTGTCATTTTTGATCCTAGCTTCCAGAGCACATTGTCTGGCTTTAATCAAAAGCAATCTGTAATTAGGTTCCAGCTAATTTAGCTTAGACTCTTTAAAAGCAAAAAATAACCTCGCTTCCTGGTAAAACCCAGGTAAGTTTCAAAGGAGCTGAACAGGAGTAGCTTCATTTCATAAATACGTTGCTGGCAACCAAATCTGTCCCCTAAAAGCATGGGGGATGTAATTTATCCTGGACGTTCTGAGGGTGGTTTCGTACCCAGGAACACAAAGAGCACAAATGAGCGTGAGAAGCACCGCTGCAGTCATATTCTGTCTCTCTCCAAAAACCTGGGTCTGGAGCTCTAAAAGGGACGCTGTCAGGGCTGGGATACTTCAAATCCGACCTACTTTTTCCATTTCATCCTTTACCAAAGCAAATATTTAAATGCTAGATTTTTTTTTTGTTAAAGGAAGAGGGAAAATGTCAGTGCACCGGCTCTGAGGTACAGCTGCAGAAACCAGAGTTGCTTTGGGGTAAGCACAGAGGAAGGTGCATGTATCACACCCTGCATGGAGGCGATGCCCTCAGCTATGTCAGCACCACAAGGGACACGTTTATGCTGTGCCCTGGCCCAATGCTTAGGGTACCAGAGCAACAGCAAAACCCTAAAGCCACCTTGCCACTGTTTTGTGAGAGAAAAGCTCTTGTCAGGGTAAGGGATGAGAGGGTCAGGGCTAGCCAGCCGTGGGGAGGATTCACCTTGCCAGCTCCATGATTGAAAGAACAATACCACAAACCCAAACTTCACCCCTCAGTACTGGTGAAAAGGACACACACGCCACTCACATCCTTAGAAAAGGATGAGGTAGGCGTACTGCATCACATCTCTGTATCTCGAGAGGATATTTCCTCTGTCCCCTCCTTTCTGGGGGAGCATCTGTCTGCCTCCCTCAGTCTGGATTAAAGCTCTGCAGTTTGGCAGCACAGCACGTGCAAGTCTCCCAAAACGCAAAGTGGAAAAACCAAACTACCCAAAATCCCCAAATTCACACCAGCACACCTCTGCAAGTTGGAAGGCATTTTTTCATAGCTGGCTGTGTAAGATAGCTAATAAAAATGCAAAGGAGGGGAACCTCCCCAAACACTATCGTTCCCCAGGGTCTACCCACCTAACTCCACGTGCATGCACAGCCTGGAGCTGCTGCCCCATCGCTTCAGAGAACAACAACAGCTCCTTCTTAAAATTGCTACTTGCCTTTCACCCTGCTGCCTGCTCACCTGAGCTTTCACACAAAGCATGGGAGGAAAATTCAGTGTCTTCTCCAGGCAGGGAAAATTCAAACTCACATCAGTCCTTTCCAGAGGGTACTCCAAGCACAGGGCTGCAGATTAGGTGAGCCTGGGAGGCAAAGCATCATCCACTGTGCAACTCTGGCAAGGTCACAGCAGCAACACCAAATAAGATCAAAACACTCAGCAGGTTTCACTGGTGAAAGAGGGCATTAAAGACAGTGACCCACTTGGATGATCTTGTAAAAGGCATCTAGTTAGTACTTGATGGGTGGATAAATAGTTAAGCATGGCACCCGTTCCTGTAATCTGCAATAGGATTTCAAGAAACTTTTAGGAAATGAGCAGCTCTCAACATTCTGCTTTTTTGCAGATCAGAAACAGAAAATAGACTAGACAGGTGTAAATTATTGGAAAGCAAGAAGGTAAAGATCTCAAAGAGAAGCTGCTTGTAACATCCCTGAACATCAGCCCCCGCTCTTGCTCTCCTTGCAGGCAATTCACACATTATCTCTGCTTTCCTCATACTGACTACAGTTTTTCCAACTGCTTTCTCAAGTTTGGGGCTGAGCAGAGCAGTGCTGTAAACCTTCAGATTTTAATAAGGAACTTTGCTGGATTTAATTGGAAATTTTGTTAGCAATATGAATAGTTTGTCCTTATGTGCTCAAGTCAGATTATCAGCAGCAGCTCAAACCAGAAGATTTATTACCTGTCATGAAGAGGACTATTTAAAACAATAGAGAATCACCAAACAAAACACCCTTACAACTGCAGACATTACTTTTCATAACAATTAATGTAACAATCCTTTCTCATGCTAAACTTTATCCGAATTTCCTTCGGATCTGCAATCTGGCTAAAGCTGTTGCAACAGTCAAGCTAGTTGCTGACATGCTCTGCTGAGAACACTGAAATGCATTCACTCCTCCCAGGACTATGTTTTTTTTAATTTGTGGGGGCTTAAATTTATGTTTCATGAAATTGAAACCAGTTAAAAAAAAAAACAAAACCCAAGGGTTGGGGTTTTTTTTTGAGGTTTGGTGGAAGGATTAAAATAAATAAAAAAAACAGAGCAACTTTTACTGCCCATTCCAACAGCCTGTTATTTTTAAATTGCAGCACTATGCTTTACAAATGCATGGGCAGCACTGAAGTCCCCCCCTCCCCACCAAGGACTCCCAGGCTGTGCTGCATCTTCATTTCAAACGAGGACTTGGGTACTCGTGGGTAAAGGTGGCTGCGCTGCTTCACAGGTGCCCATAGAGGTAGAGCAGAGCCTGGAGCCTCCCAACTAGTCAAGCCCTGACCAGGCTCTCCTCTGCCCCAGGGACAACGTGAAAGAGGAAACCCTCTGAATTTGTTTCTGAGACTATCTAGCCAATACTCCTGAAGTTACTATTTAAGCACTGTAAAGCACAGGGAGCCAGCCAGTGCATTATTCCTACTTACCAAACACCACACAGTTTTCATGAGGATAAATTAGCCTTCCCATCTGGTTAGAAATACCTTTTTGAAGTTGCCCAAACACCCACAGTCCCTGAAGCTGCAGAGAAAATGACTGTTGTTTGTTTTGAAGAATTTAGACCCCACTTCTTCACCGAGAAAAAAAAACACACCAGGAGACCTCGCAGGACAGAGAGCAGGTAGAGAGCATTGACACAAAAACCATGGCGAAAGGGGGTTACTAAACAGAAGAAAAAGCATGAAAATGGACATGGAAATAAAAAGAAGTTTACAGACCCCCACAGATATAACCAAAAGAGCAATTAAAAAGAAAAGAAGACACCACTCAGCACAAAAAAAATCTCTACTAGCTGCAGTTAAGGAGAAAATAGAAAGGGCTTTGCTGGAGGGAGGGATTATATTGAGGTAGCTCCTCCCAGAGGCATTATTAAGACAATTAGTGTGGGCTGGGTAAGGTCCTGGGTAGTGCTTGGGGGGCACTGCTGGCTGTTTTGTGGGGGGGGGATGAGAGAGGCAGGTAAAGGCTTTGTGTGAGGCAGCTGTGGGCTATGTACTGAGCTGTTCCAAAGCCTGCCTAGATCTGCTGAGCGTTTTCTGGTTTAGTCTTCTTCATGGCTATGTGCTTCCTAAGAGAAATAATTTTCCTTTTCTTCCTGAAAGACATTATTCTTACAAATGAGAAAATTCTTGAGTTTCGAGACCTTAATAAAAAAGGAGTAGCAGAAGGGAATTGCGCAGCATCTTCTTTCTTTCTGTTCTTCTTTTTGAATTTTATCACCTCTTGCCTCTCTCTCTCCAACTTTGGCTTTTGGCTATATTTCCTGCTGCACTTTTCAGAAATGTTTGAAGTTCTGCAAGGACATCTCTTCAGGTGCAGAAGGAGCTGGGGGCTATGGCAGCTCTCACAGAGTCAATCTGGGAGATGGAAAACAAAGACTTGACTCCCTGAAATAACTTATCTAGGAGAAATGATAAGCTCAGACTGTCTGAGAGCATTTGGTAGGCCTGAGGAAGAATGGGAGGCTGGAGAAGAAAAAAAAACAAGGTTCCTTTCCCCTCAGGCAGTTGTCAACAAAAGGCGGTGTAGTGATATTGCACTGCTTTTCTCTAAATCTGCCTTGGCAGAAGCAACTTCTACAGCAGCCTGATCTTTATGAAGGCCATATATATTATTCCAATGACCTGTATGCACCAGAACTTCCTGGTGAGGCTGGGGTTCCGTAGAGAAGCCCAACATGTGTCTATACGTATATACGTCACCTCAGTGTGTGACAGTCCTGGCACTTACAAGGAACAGTGACTTCATTGGCAGAGTCTCCCCATCATAGTGTAAGCTATAGAGGACACATTTGTGGCTGAAAGACCAAATCCAGCTGTTCTGGCCTTGAGCGAGGAGCTCAACGAGTGTGACTAGAAGGACAGGGTCTGACTGTTCACGTCTCAGAGGACGAATATGAGCCAGCAGTTCAGTATGGCCACAGAAAGGCAGACACAGTTAAGGATCCTCTCAGGGGTGGTATTTTCAATGGGCATAAAGGAGTGTGTGTACAATTTGGGACGTGGTGTGGTGCTATGGCCACCCAGAAACTGCTGGCCCCTTGGCCAAAAGGCTCAAAAGCAGCCCTTGGCTGTCTAAGTGCCTCCCCACACCTCCCTGGATGGGTACCATGGCATGGGAGCTGTCAATCTAGAAAAAAAAGGGCAAATCAAGGCTTCAGTGGGCACATTTTGGTGATTCCAGCCAGGGAACTCATCACATGGTTCTTTCCTTCTCCTTTCTCCTGGCTCTCTGGCAGCCGTCACCGATGTGGGAGCAATCCTTGTGAAAGAGGGGGTGTGGGGTGAGAGTTTGAGGCTGGGGCTTTGGTTCAGACCTGAAACTGCGTCTGGCTGAACGGGTTCCTGACAGAGGGGTGCCCTGAGAGGGTGTTAAGATCGTCTGCTGATGATCGTTTCATGATTTCTCCCTGAGGATGGATCTGACAGTGCTGGTAGTGTTTAGACTGAAAGCTCCATTGTGTTTTGACAACATCTTTTCCTGGTGTGATAGAGAGGACCATATCCCCAAATCTGTTTTGCCCAGGCTTGTGTCTCAGCAGTATTTTACAATCTGGGTTTGGATGCTCTATAAATAAAGTGAAAGTCTTGTGGGTCTCCCCGAGGCAGTCTCCTTCCTCTCCTCCAGAGTTTAACCTGCAACTCTGAAATGCAAATTTGTGCATGAGAAAAGAGGAGTGTTGCATCCAACGCTCTGCTCCCAAGCCCTGTTGCTACCCGAGGGAGAGCAGGGGCTCACATTTGGGCAGCAGCAGGGAGTGTGGCCGTGCTGGTTTTGTCTCCATCACATAAGTAAAATGAAGGGGAAAAGGGAAATAATCATAAAACCTGAAGAATGCTGTGTTAAATCAACGAGCTTTTAATCCTAAAATATGGTAGAAGTCTTAGGCAAAGCAGATGAGTGAGTGTATGTGCGTGTACAATACTTCATCTGGTCCTGTTGGGCTGGAGGAAGAGAGTTAAGAAAATCCATCATGGGCAGGTAACAGATTGAAATGAAAGGACTCCTCCAGCTGAAGAGCTGATCTCCCCCACGTTCGTTATTGACCATCTGAGCATGCAGGCCCAGGACCCACAGGAGCTGTCACATTTCAGAAATAAAAATCATGGTAATTGATGCGAAAAGGTTGATATTATTGGGAGCCTTTTTGGGACTTACTGATTTAAAAGCGAGTCCATATATTTACAGCGCTGTATTAAACACTCTATCAATTTAAATGCTTGGATTAATTTAAAAAGATACAGGTCAGGCGATTAAAATGCTTTTCAGAAAAATATTTCATAACACATTCCTTTCCTTTGATGTAAAAACGGGGGACAGCTTCCTTTGTTTTACAATAAAATCTCTATTGCCACAAACAACCGTGCCACTAAATGAAGAGAACAATTAAGCCATTGAATGAACAAAAATAGAACAACTTTCTTTGTGTTTTTAAAGGATATATTCTTTTTCTTGATATAACCCTTACCAGTAATGACAATTTTCACGGCTCTCAAGCAGGACATCTAGTGCAAAATCTGCTCTGTGCTGTTTGTTCAGTGCAAATATGAGCACACCAGGATTTGGGGCTGTTCAGTTTTCTTTCACCTAATCCTTTAAGAGCAACTCAGTTTGTTGCAAGGAAATCCCTGATCATATTTCTTTTATAAAAGCAAAACGTAGGTCGTGGGGAAAACATAAATTGAGGAGTATTGATTAGCTATAAACATTTCAGCAACACACGTTAAAGATCATGGGGTTTGTATTTAAATGTGTCACTTCTCCAGCATTTGAGCTGCTTTTAAATCTTTCATAACTCAGATGAAGTATAATTCCATTTCACAAACTGCTCGTTCCCAATCCTCATTTGTACAAAAGCCTTTTTACACCTTTTCTGGTAAAGCAAAAGGGGCCTAAAAGTAAGAGTAATTTGCTGGCACAACATAAGGAATGCGGCATGAGTAAGAATCAGACCCCTTACCTAAAATGCATCAAAAAGAAAAACCTGCTTGTATTCTGTGATGACAGGAATTATTTTTGAAAAAGATGGACTGATTGTATGCATATTTACATGTTAATGTGAGCTTGCAAAAAAACCCAAAAAGCAATATTGAAAGTGAAAATAAGGGAAGCCTAAATATTGTTTAGGTATTAATTATTTTTTTTTTTTAAAAAAAAGTGCAGTTTGTCACGGTGGATATTTTTAGTTAAATTTCCTCTGCGTTGCCATCATCCTGCCTCGACATGCCTGGCAACACAGACTAGTTCCCATCTCCCTTCCTCTGCTGCATGGCCATACCCAGCAGGGCAGCGGGGGGCGAGGAGGGCTTTTTTCCACCTCTGATTTTGAAACTCTTAGCGGCTTTTGGGATGGCAAAGAGCAAATAAACAGACCAGTGTCCAGATATTGATGAAAGGATCAGGGAGAGCTCAAATGCTTTGAATCAGGGAGGATGATTTTTCAAGCCACCGGCTCCAGGCGCTGAACCCACCACCCTTCCCGCGGGCCGTTACCAGCGCGATTTGCTGCTGCAGGGCTGGGATGTGCGTCAAGAAGTTGAGGCGAGCCAAATTTCTGCCCTGGGGATGGTTCATTTAGCCAACACAAGATGCTTTCCTGGCAGCATCCCTTCCACTGCAGTGCAAGGCACTGAAGCCATCCCCCGGCACCCAGAGCCTCCCGGGCTCTCCCTGGGTACCGCTGGCCCAGAGGATGCTGCAGCAGCCGCCTGGGGCTGGCTCGGTGCTTGGGGGCTGCCAGCCCCCAGCAGCTGCGGCTGGTCTCGTTCTGATCCCTCATGGAGCTAAATCTGGAACAAGTCCTCCGAGAGCGGCGTTTCCCTCGCACAAAGCCACCGTACGGGAAGGCAGATTATCCCAGACCAGATGTCACTTTCCGCAGCCGCTGCCGGCTCGGGCGCGCTGTGGGTACGGCTCTCTGCATCTCTCTCAGCTTTTATTGGGCTCTTGCACTTTACTTGAGCTTCAGCCCGAGGATCCCCGAGAGCTTGCTATTATTGCTTTTTTTCTCTGCCTTACTTTTCAGGGGCTCAGTTTCCTCAGCCATTATCCACAGGCCTGGCACCTGAAAACGTTTTGCTAAAATAAAGTTAGGATTCTTCACAGTCAAACTGAGCATACACAGGGAACAATTTTTTATTTTACAGTCTCAAGGGGTGAAATCTTTTGTTTCACCAAGCAAAAGCCTGAAATTGTTCCTCAGTTCACTGTAACTCTAGTAAAATCCCTAAGCGTTGTGAGGCTTGTGATTAAATCACAAGATCTGGCGGCACTGGAGTGTACAAAACAGCTCCTCCTGGTCTCTCAGCCAAACACCATCATTGCATTTCATCTGTCATCCCTAGCTCTTGTGCTGGCCACAGTCTATCCACACAAAAACTCTATTTTCTCCTATTGAAAAGACCCTCCAAAAAGCAGCAAACCACCCTGAGGTCCCAGGCTTCTTCCAGGAGCATCGCTCTGCCTCTCCCAGAGGATGTGGGCAAACGAGCCTCGTGCTGCTCAAAGCCACTATCTGGGCAATTCATCTTTTCTTCCAGAATAAAGAAAAACCTTGCCTGGCTTTGCATGAGCGTATGAGTTTCAAAGCTGGCCATGCTTAACTCTGAGGGAAACAGAGATGGGATTTGTTACTTGTATTGGAGTGTAATTTACTGTCTTGGTCATGTGCTAGGAGCTGTAGGAAGGGAAAACAAAAATGCTTTGTCTGAAAGCTTTCCCAAGAAAACCAAGTATGTACTGGATGTTTAGCAGATTTGATATTTGATGTTATTGAGTTGCATTTGTCGTAGGTAATTGCGTAGTTGCTGAGGGAGAAAAGATGGTTCTGTAAGAACTTCTGGCACAGATCAGAATACACTCTCTCGTGAAGGAGCCCTTGAATTTGCACAGATAAAAGCTTCTTCCTCAACATCTGTGCAGTCAGACCCTGTCACGCACATTATTGTGAGAAAAGCAAAAGAGAGAAGGTGATCCAAACATGACTAGATATCATCAAGATTTAGAGATTGCAAATATATTTGCATGTCATTTGCACACTCTTGGTCCCGCTCTAATCAGCAGCGTAGCATCTGGGCTTGTATTCTTTGGAGGCTTTGAAGAGCAAAGCACTTGTATGTCAAATGAACTTCCCTTTTGCTTCAGTTTCAGACACAGAAAGACATCAAAATAACACCAGAGATAATAAGTAGCTAAAGTACACATCGTTTTTCATTGTACAGACTTCCTAATCACACTGTGCATATGCCTTACCTAATACGTTTTATAGCTATGGCATGAAAAGCTCTCTTTGGAGCTATTTTGTGCAGGTAGACTTTAATTTGGGGGAGAGAGAAATGGAGCAGACATCTGTGCTCTGTTACATAGCTTGAGTTTAATTTTGAACAGAGAGAAAGGGAGTAAAGGTCTGTGCTCTACTATATAGTTGGAGTTCAATTCTGGGGAGAGAGAGCAGAGGTCTAAGCAAGGTTTTTCCCCTGGAAATTCATACCTGTTGTGCAACCTTTGCCCGTGTTCCTCCAATCCATGCTGTACCTTGACCATGTATAACCTCAAAGGGAAAGGAGCAGGAATATCTGATATTCTCCTCTGCCATATGTCATATTTAACAGTGGGAGTTTAACGCCTAGCCATAACAGTTTTCTATCGCCCAGCATGCAAGTCAAAATTCCCAGTGCTTTCAATAACTGGACATGTAAGTGAAGAAACTGCTGCTGATAGGCTTAAGAGGGGTGCAGGGTAAGTGGCAGGCGGGGACCCGTAGGGACCTCAGAGCGGGTCCAGGAGCTGATTTCTGCAGCACGAGCAGTCCGTGCTGGGTGGCCAGGGTCCCACTCCTTGTACCAGGGTGAGCCAGGCAGTTTTAGCTGCTGACTTCAGCAAGGGTGGAACCCTGTGTGCTGCAGAGGTGGCAGGGGTGCAGCGCTGCACGAGTGGCCATGGGCCTGTGGATAGAATGAGTGAGAGCGAGCCCAGAAATGCTGGTGGGTGATACAAGTCCCTGGGAACAGGGTCAGGTCTCTGATGCCTCATGGTATTTCAAGCTGCCTCTGAAGGAGACAACCTAAGTCACCTCCTGTGCTTATAGATACAGCAGTATGGCCCCCAGAAATTTCAGCTGATGTGATAAAATGCTGCCGGTTCCAGGAACTGTAGCAGGTCTCCATACGTGAAGGAGCAGCTCAGTCGCACAGCAAGAACGTCAGGCTATGCCAGTCGTGGAGCTCCTTGGGAGCGATTTTGTACATCATGATATAGAGCTGTGGAAAACAACCCGATTATCACTCATCCAAGATAAATGGCATGATTGTAGTGATCACATACAACGTATGAGAGCTATCAAGAGGCAGAAGACAAGATGGCACACACAGTTAAGGCTCTCTGGCTTCATTTAGATGGGAGCTACCTGTCCTGTCTGCAATTCCCAGGGCACAGAACATGGTTTCAAGCACAAGATCTTTTAGATGGGCTGATGCCTTTTTTACTCCAGGTTTAAGAATGAGGACTGATAGTGCAAGTGACTATAACATGAAACCTTTGTATCACAAGAAAAAGCAGCACCGATGCTCACCTGAGGCAGGAGAGGCAGAGAGCTCTGCCTACCACCTCATGCAGTCTGCGGAGAATTTCTCATGTCAGCCCCAAGTATGGTTTGGGTATTTGGGTTTGCTTTTTACACAAGATTTATACGATACCTGGCGCAATGTGTTTCGAAGAGTGTGCAGTGAGGGCTCTAGTCTGCAGTACCTGGGGGAGGCAGAAGAGGCGAAAGCTGCAGCCCACCTGCTTCATCTTTCGAGAGCTTTTTATTTTAGTCACAAAGAATTAGAAAGGTCATCAGAATGTCATAAGGAACAAAGAAAAAATTAACTCAATGGATGACCTGCAGTCAGTAACTGGAATCCACCAGTAATCTCACCTGCCACAGAGTTTTCAGTGGGCACCACCAAAGAAACCACCTGAAAATAACACAAGTACATGAGTGAAAAATACTTTCTGAAAATCACTTGCACTGGGAGGATGCACAGAACTGGCAGTCGAGGGGCAGCAGAGCTGCTATGTATCAGCATCTTATCTCAGAAACTCTCTAGCACCAAAAGTTTCTTGCTCTCCTTAGGTAGTTGCGTGCCTCAGGGCTTTAACTGTAATTATTAGTCTAAAAGCTGTATTCAGGAAACCTGTGATTATAAGTCATCGCTAAACTTCCCTAATTCTTTAGTCCTGTGTTAAGCTGCCGCAGGTAGCACGGCCTGTGCATTGCATTTACAGGCATTCTCAGGCTGCTTTTCAAGGCTCCTTTTGCACCTCTTTCTTTAATTTTCCTCTTACGAAATGCAACCTTTTCATGAGTAACAGTCTGAGGCATAATAACTCACTCCTGTTTCCTTAGAGAACAGCCTGAGCTTGTAACCTCAAACCAGGGAGAGTTATACCCCTCTGTTTAATATATGGGGCACTTCTTGTTGCCACTCTGTGGGTAGAAATATCCTTTCAGAAGCAAAATCTGTATTCCCTCCCAACAATATTCAGCAATCAAGCGTTTGACTAGCTCTTCGTGCTTCCAAAATGGATGGCATAATTAAATGATTTAAAGCCTGCTGTAATCAGGAGTGCACAGTCAATGAATATTCAAGCTGTTCTCATTGTTAGGGCTGATAAAGAAACATCTTCTCTTTGAGTGGGTTATTCTTTATTGTCTAAAGAGTCATCCAGAAGATGGTGCCACAGTTCTGCCTGTGAAATGAACGCCAGCCCAGAAGAGAGTCCTTGCACGGAAATTAATACTTGGTCGAAATTTAAGAGCAAACTTATTTTCAAGGACAGTTCAGAGCTCAAAACCTGACGTTTAGTCTGTGTTAAGGCTCTTATTGAAAACTAGGGCAATGTATCTTCATTGCTTTTGCTCTGTGTCACTCCAGGCAAGGTCAGCCAGCGCAACAAGGAAGAGAAAACCCATCCCATCTCCCCATTTCATTCTGAAAAAGGGACAAAACGTCGGGTATCTGTTAAACTGCTCTTTCTGGGCAGCAGCAAGCCATCAAAAATGATAAATAAGATTGGGACAAAATGAGCCTCTCTCTGGATGCTTTATGAGGCTTCAGTGGAAGTAGGAAGTGTGGCATAAATAGAGTTCATAGCTCTTTCTTTTGGTTAGGGAAGGGAGGCATTTCTGAGGCTCTATGTCACTGAAGAAAATGATGATGTCAGGGCTGCAGATCCTTGTAATCAGATTAAATAATCTGATTTCCACTTCACAAAGCTTTGCACTAACATAGAAGGAAAAAAATAAAAACCAAGATTGGTACGAAGCAAAATCTTTGCTCCTACAAAAAGCAGGCATTTAATTTTTTCTTCCATTAAAATTTTCTGTTGTCTGAGGTCTCTTCTCTGTAGCTCAAGCAATTTGTCATCCGATTAGTCTGATGAAGCATAGAGAAGTCATTTGAACCGTAAATTTTCTGCAGGCAAAATAAAATGCAAACAAGAAGAGCTTCCTGTGCCTGCCAAAGTGATGATACTCAGAATACAAATAAGAAAAAGCCATGCTGACAGCATAAGCTATTTTTATATTCTGTCATTGGCTCCCAGGCATGACAGTTTGAGCAGGACCGCATCTGTATTCCCAAACCCAAATAAACCATGTAGTCTTAAGTGAAGTTCATGTCTTACAGGATAGCTGTTTAATCACAGTGAAAGGATACATTGCAGGAGGGATGAATCACGACGTTGATTCACACTCAAGCTGTACGTTTACTGTTCGGATCAACCTGGACGGAACAGCTAAAGAGAAGACGGTTTCCTGCCGCTGACGGGAGAAGCTCCGTGCCCCACAGGAGAAGCCGGCAGGGACTTGTCTGCTGGCAGCAGGAACCGAGGACACTTCACATTGAGGTTCAGTCCTGGAACTCTTAGGAGCCCACATCAAGACCTGGCTTGTTGTGGTGGCTGGGCACCGCTTCATGGGCATGTTCAGGACTTGGGTCCCCTGCCACGCCCCCGTGGTGACTTCCCAACTTTCCCAGGGCAGATGGTTTTGTTGGCTGGTTTTGCCCTCCAGTGCAAAAGCTACCCAGCCTTCCCTTGGATGGTCTGAATGAAAAGGATGTTAAATGACGGGGATGAAGAGGGATGCTAGGCTAAGCCTGTCCTTTCCCACAGCCTTAGCATCTCTCACCCTCACGTGGCTCCTCTCTGAAAAGCAGCTGTGCCCTCCTTCCCTTCTTTAAAACCTAAGGCATTTAGAAAGTTCAACACTCAAGCTGCTGAATTATTGTACAGACATATGTCATGTACTCATTACCTGCCAGGAATGCACTTAACTCTGGCTAATTGCAATAATATATTGCTCTTATACAATGTTTGCCATCATTGGACCTCAAAGCCTTTTGGGAAGTCAGTAGCATTAGCAACAGGCAAGGTTTCCCACAGAAAGCAGAGATGAAAGGAGCACTAATAGGACTGTAGCTAGCAGATGGACCGTGCAGTCACACATAAGCCTTGATCCTGCAAGTTGTTCCAAAATAACCCTCAGGAAAATGTTATCAGAGCAATAGGAGACTTGCGATGCAAAGGAACTGCTGCTTATGAATTTCTGGGAAGTAGTCTTTCTTGGCTGGATGGTCACACTCAAAGAGTTGTG